>NW_020664447.1:64836447-64919840 GCF_002925995.2 Terrapene triunguis
GGACGGCGAACCGCGGCCGGTGGGGGCCGTGATTGGCCGAACCTGCCGCGTCAGCAGGTAAATAAAACTGGCCCGGCCCACCAGGGTGCTTACCCTCATGAGCTGCGTGCCGAACGTTGCCGACCCCTGCACTAAATTATTGTGTCTGTAAATTTTTAAAGACCCCCAAATTATTTTCAGCTAGTTCCCTGAAGCTCATGATAAATGCTGTATCTAGGTTTCTAAAATCCTCAGATGCAAAGTGTGTGTGTCACTATTTTAAATATACATATACACAATAAGCTATTTGTGTTTTGTCCCCATAATGACATGCAGTTTATTTTATATTATATATCCACTAGTAAGAAGTTTTTTTCAGATGTCACACACATCTGTCAAACCTGTTAGCAAGGTGCTGATAACTTCTAATGTGGAAAACAAGATTCAAACAGATTTTTAAATAAGGATAAAAACATACCAGTACCATTTAGCATTTTTATGCATCTTTAATGGGAAAATTTTAAAACTTAAAAGAGAAAAATCCAATTCAGACAATCTTAAATACAATATCTGTAGGAAGATTCAATCTCATTACAGCACTATTTGAGTTGCCATCACAAAGATTGGGCTCATCTATCCTTTCATACCAGGGATCAGCAACCTTTGGCATGCGGCTCACCAGGCTAAGCACCCTGGTGGGCCGGGCCGGCTTGTTTACCTGCCGCATCCTCAAGTTCGGCCGATCGTGGCTCCCACTGGCTGCGGTTCGCCGCTCCAGGCCAATGGGGGCGGCGGGAAGCAGCGGCCAGCACATCCCTCGGCCCGTGCTGCTTCCCACAGCCCCATTGGCCTGGAGCGGCGAACCACGGCCAGTGGGAGCCGCAATCGGCGGAACCTGCGGACGCGGCAGGTAAACAAACCACCCAGCCCACCAGGGTGCTTACCCTGGCGAGCCGTGTGCCCAAGATTGCCGATCCCTGTTTTATACAAAAACTAGTTTTGTGGGCTTGTAACGGAGCTTCAAAACCGCCTTCCTTCCTTTTTTTTTTTTTTTTATTACATGTATTCAACTCCCATGCTGTCTGTTCTTCACCTTTTGCTCTACCTCGGTCTTTATTTTAAAATATCAAAACATACATTATTCACTTTCTATACAACTCATGTTATCTTTGTTTTAACTCTCATCCCTCCTTTCTCTAATGCTTTCCTTTGTCTAGATTAAGTGTTCTACATTGATTTAATTTAAATTTTTAAGCTTCTCAGGGTAGGGGGATTTTTTTTTAAATGTGAGTAAAGCACTCTCCTATTGTGCTTTATAAATGTGAATAAGAATTGTAATACCTAGTTATCGCTGTTCCTCAATAGATCTCAGTGTTTTACAAAGGAGGCAAATATCATTATCCCCATTTTACAGATGGGAAAACTAAAGCATGCAGGTTAATGACTTGCCCAAGGTCACCCAGCAGATGAGCGGCAGAGCCAGGAATAGAAATCAGGTTTCCTGAGTCCCAATCCATTGATCTATTCTCTATACCACACCGTATAATGCTATTTTGTACAAAGACATGGCATCAGGACTATGGTCTAACGCGGTGATCCCCAACCTTTTTAGTCTGGTGGGTGCCAGACGACGAGCCACGGAGGACCGTGGCGGCGGACGAGCATCTGCGGAAATGTCGCCGACAAGCGGCAACGTCACTAGGCGTCGCTGCCGAAATCCCGCCGACAAGCAGCAGCATCCAGAGGCGTCGCCGCCGAAATGCCGCCGATTTCGGCAGCGACACCTCTGGATGACGCTGCTTCTCGGCGGCATTTCGGCAGATGCTCATCTGCCGGCCAGTACGCGGGCGCACTTAGATGCCCCAGCGGATGCCATGGCGCCCACGGGCACTGCGTTGGGGACCCCAGGTCTAACGGTTACAGTGGGGAACTGGTAGTTTGATTCCCTCATTCTCCAATTGACTTGTGACCCTAAGCAATTCATTTAGCATTTCCAGGTCACAAAATTTTCTCCAACTAGAAAATTGGGATACTACTTTCCTCACAGAGCTGTTGATTAGCATGTATAAAGCAGCTTTAAACCCTTCACATGAATGGTGCTACAAGTATTACAGTACCTGTACAGTATTTTTTATGGAGCACTAGCAACAGCTATAGTCAAGTTTGCCAAAGTGTTTCCAAACATTCATCATTTTCTGAAAGTTTCAGCTTTTGAACAGAAATTTTCTAGGTCTGGTTTCAGCCCAAAGGTGTGTAGGGCTTTTTTGGACCATTTGGAAAGGCTTAGCTGCTTTTAGTACAAGGAGAGTGAAGTAAGTGAGAGCTGTTGGGTGCCCATCTTTTTGGAAAATCTAGCTATTTATGTAGATACCTACATATGCATTTCAGAGCCTAACTTTAGGTAGTCTGTGTTTTTTTTAAATTTTGGACAAAATGCTGAAATGTTGACAGGAGATACCTCTCTTCAGAGAAGGTTGCCTTATTGTTCTATGGAAAGTTGGTTCTATGGAAATTTTTTAAATTTATGCATTCTCAGAACCACTACTTAAAAACAGCCAGGAAATGCCTGTTAAGATTGCATGAAGAATCTTTACTCCATCTATATACATTACATTACTGTCTTTAACGACATATACACATGCACAAAAGCTCCATCTTTTACTATTTCTCAAAACCTCCAAAACAGCTTAAAAGTATTTACAACTTTGTAAGTTTCATCTTGTTTAGTGCACGGGGCTCCTTGTGATTTATACAAGAGACTTTCATAGGTCTTTCTAGCACACACAATATAATACACATGTGATATATGTGTCTACGGTTATGGGCAAACGGTACAACACAGAGAAAGTGTGTGTGTTATGATACTGCAAGGCCAAAGGGCAGCAGGAGAGTGTTCAATGGGAGCTATATAAGCCCCAGGATGATCAGGGCCTTATTCCCTGAGGACTGAGGAAATGTTACTACAGGTTAATTAGAGCTCCTGGAGCCAATTAAGACCATGCCAGAGATCTAATAAAAAAAGCCTATTCAGTCAGACAGAAGGGAAGGAGAACTGACTGTAGTTTGGAGGAGTACCAGGGGAAGAGAAACCCTGCCCAAGCAGAGCAGAGGTACTCCCCCAGCATAGAGGACCAAGAGAAACCCTGCCCAAGGGGAAAGAGGGTAAGAAGCCAGTGAAGCTGAAGGGGCTGGGACCTGGAGTAGGGGGCAGACCCGGGTCCCTTCCCGGCTCCCCTTCTCTCCCGCACCAGGGCACTAGTGGAGCCATCAATGCCCAAGAATAAGGGCAAGGGGCAGCGCACTGACCCACCACAATAGTGTCGGCCATTTGAGACAGTGTTCATACTAATGATTGTATTGTAATGCACACATACAACAGGAAAGAGTTAAAGTTCTATGTGCAATCTTTGATCTGGCATTTCCTCGACTTTAAATGTTAGGCTGAACCCATCCAACCTTAACATTCTGTTAAAGTGGTTTGCTGATGGACCAAATGTGGTTTGATCACATTTCAATTATTTCAGGTTACACGTTTTTGTTTTTTCTACTTTTATTATTCAAAACACATTTTACTGAGACCAGTATTGGGCTCTGAGGTAGCACTGAGCATTCTCTGTCTCAGGTGCTTGGTTGGCTGGTTCCTGCTCACTAGCTCAGGGTTTAACTGATATCCATATGGGAGTCAAGAAGGAAGTTTCTCCCAGGACAGACTGGCAGTGACTTTGGCAGGTTTTGGTCTTCCTCTGCAGCGTGTAGTTGTGGGTCACTCGCCAGGATTATTTGGGTGTATCTTATAATCACTTGCCTGTCATTGGGAGGACCTTGGGCACTAGTGCACCTCAGTCCCTCTTATTCTCTGCCTCCGGCACATAACAGTCTACATTTCTGTGAGTTGTAATACTTTGGTTTAATTTTGGTTTGGGGGTTAAGGTGAGGATGCTGGGTG
The DNA here is from genome assembly GCF_002925995.2 of Terrapene triunguis. Classification (NCBI taxonomy): domain Eukaryota; kingdom Metazoa; phylum Chordata; order Testudines; family Emydidae; genus Terrapene; species Terrapene triunguis. The sequence continues at coordinate 64,840,373 of NW_020664447.1, forward strand.
GCCTGTGATATACAGGAGGTCAGACTAGATGATCTTGTGGTCCCTTTTGCCCTTAAACTCCATTACTCTATAATTGCAATTACAATGCTAATTTTTCAGCCAATTACTGAAAGATAAAAATTTCATTAATCAGAGCACTCTAAACCTGTAACCACACCCTCCCTGGGTTGCAATCCCACCAGCACTGAGAAATTGCAGAGTGAGATGATGATGAAAACTTTGAAGAGAGAGCTCCAAAGAAAATCCCAAGTGCTGCAAGAAATTGTGCTGTTGACTCAAGAGGTGGGTCTGTTCCTTCTAAATCAGCCACCAATCCCACAAAATAAGGGAAGCTATGCTGCTGTCTTTTAGATGAGATATAAAACCAAGGTCTAGTGTACTCAGCCATAACTCCTAGAATTTCTTACCATCACTATCACCAGTAAGAGCTCCAATGAAGACCAGACACCACTATTATAATCAGTGTCATCTAACTCTGCTCAGAGCATGTTGACTCTTCCCCGACAAATTATGTTCATCTATATGTCTGACAATATTGTTCTTTATTATAGTACTAGTATAAACCAGTTTGCCGGTACTGAAGTCAGGCTTACAGGCCTGTAATTGCCAGGATCACCTTTGGAGCCCTTTTAAAAAGTTGCATCACATTAGCTATCTGCCAGTCATCCGGTACAGAAGCTGATTTAAATGATAGGTTACAGACTACAGTTAGTAGTCCTGCAATTTCACATTTGAGTTCCTTCAGAACTTTTGGGTGAATACCATCTGGTCCCGGTGACTTATTACTGTTTAGTTTATCAATTTGTTCCAAAACCACCTCCAATGACACCTCAATCTGGGACAGTTCCTCAGATCTGTCACCTAAAAAGAATGGCTCAGGTTTGGGAATCTCCCTCACATCCTCAGCCGTGAAGACCGATGCAAAGAATTCATTTAGTTTCTCCACAATGGCCTTATCGTCCTGGAGTGCTCCTTTAGCATCTCATTCGTCCAGTGGCCCCACTGGTTGTTTAGCAGGCTTCCTGCTTCTGATGTACTTAAAAAAATATTTGCTATTACTTTTGAGTCTTTGGCTAGCTGTTCTTCAAATTCTTTTTTTGGCCTTCCTAATTATATTTTTACACATCACTTTGCCAGAGTTTATGCTCCTTTCTATTTTCCTCACTAGGGTTTAACTTCCACTTTTTAAAGGATGCCTTTTTGCATCTTACTGCTTCTTTTACTTTGTTTAGCCATGGTGGCACTTTTTTGGTTCTCTTACTATGTTTGGGAGTATACATTTAATTTGGTGTATAAATTTAAGTTGAGTCTCTATTATGGTGTCTTTAAAAAGTTTCCATGCAGCTTGCAGTGATTTCATTTTTGGCACTGTAGATTTTAATTTCTGTTTTCACTAACTTCCTCATTTTTGTGTAGTCCCCATTTCTGAAATTATATGCTACAGTGTTGGGCTGCTGTGATGTTTTCCCTACCACAGGGATGTTGAATTTAATTATATTATGGTCACTATTACCAAGCAGTCCAGCTATATTCACCTCTTAGTCCAGATCCTGTGCTCCACTTGGGACTAAATCAAGAATTGCCTCTCCTCTTGTGGGTTCCAGGACTAGCTGCTCCAAGAAGCAGTCATTTAAGGTGTCAAGAAACTTTATCTCTGCATCCCGTCCTGAGGTGACATGTACACAAGCAATATGGGGATAGCTGAAATCCCCCATTATTATTGAGTTTTTTATTTTCGTAGCCTCTCTAATCTACCGGAGCATTTCACAGTCATCATCACCATCCTGGTCAGGTGGTTGGTAATATATACATACTGCTATATTCTTATTATTCGAGCATGGAATTACTATCTATATAGATTCCATGGTACAGTTTGGTTCGTTTAAGATTTTTACTTCATTTGATTCTGTGCTTTCTTTCACATATGCCATTCCTCCACCAGCACGACCTGTTCTGTCCTTCCAATATATTTCATACCCTGGTACCATTGTGTCCCATTGATTATCCTCATTGCATCAAGTTTCTGTGATGTCTATTATATCAATATCCTCATTTAATATAAGGCACTCTGGTTCACCCATCTTTGTATTTAGACTTCTAGCATTGGTATACAAGCACTTTAAAAACTTGTCACTTTTTAGCTGTCTGACATTACATGATGTAATTGAATGGGACTTTTTTTCATTTGCTATTTCTCATCAGATCCTACCCGTATTTTATCATCTTCCATTCTCTCCTCCTTACTAGGACATAGAGAATCTCCATTTATAGCTCCTCCCCTAAGGGATGCCTCTGTCTGACCCACATGCTCCTCTGCACCTGTCAGCTTCCCCCCAGCCCTTAGTTTAAAAACTGTTCAACGACCTTTTTAATTTTAAGTGCCAGCAATCTGGCTCCTTTTTGGTTTAGATGGAGCCCATCCTTCCTGTATAGGCTCCCCTTTTCCCAAAAGTTTCCCCAGTTCCTAATAATTCTAAACCCCTCCTTTTACTTCTAGGCTGAGAGTATGAATCCAGCGTAGGTCAACAGAAAGAAAGTCATTAGTATCTGCCAACTGTTTTGTGGCCTATGTAAATTCACAGTGCAGTTGTTAGATGGCAAGTGCATATGTCACCTCCTCATCTCTATTTCTAAAATAAAAAGGGAAAGGAGAGGAAAAATAAAGGCTCTGCTCTTACCTGATTGCTCTTGTCCATCAGCTGATTGATGGTTTCATTCTGTTTTGCCATATCACGTTCCAGTTTCTTATATTTCAGCTTCCAGTGTCGAATGGATTCCTGAGCTTTCACTTTCAACTCTTCTTTCTTCTTCTCAGTCTCTAGCCTAAGGGTCTCAGACTGCCTGAATTCAGCAAGGTACTGATCTGCTTCCTTAGTAGACTCTTCAAGTTGCTGGGCCAGCTCAGCAGTTTGGAGTTCAGTTTGCCTCCGTTCACTCTCACAGGCCTTGTAGCAGCTCTGTATCTCCTTCAGCTGGTCCAGCATCCTTTGCTGCTGCTTCTCCCTGTTTTCCAAGTCAGATGTTAACACCTGTATACAAACACATTGTATTATAAAAGTACAGTCCTTAGGGATACACAATATGAAATAGTAGTAAAGCAACATACAGGGTAGCTTATGAATAAATCACTTTCCTATTTATAGATTACGTGCAACAACTTAGAAGATCATTGTAACTAAAGATGGAAAAACCTGTTATGTCACAGAACACATCTCCCTGTAATGGCAACTCTTCGCACTCCAACAGAGGGTACAAACAGTACATTATATTATCTTGAATTTTACTGTAAGTACCTGGAATCCAAACACTCCCCTTTTGGTGCTTAAAATCCTGGATGAAGTTTTGTGACTCCAGCCAATATCTAATACTTAATCACAAGTCAAATATTCCCGCACCCAACCACCTGTTCCTGAATGTTTCATAAGCAGACACAATTTTTTTAAAAAGGGTATTTTAAAAACTGATCTTGCTGTGAATTCTAGTATACAGCTAGTTAAAACAGTATTTTTTTGAAAACACATTTTTACAAATAATGAATAGCACACAGCAATACTTTAGGACAGAAAGTAAAGAACACTATGTAATTGAAACCATTGTGGAAATTTAAGTAAATTGGAAGATTATTGGAGTTGCTATTCCTGCTCTTTCAAAATGCACTATGGGATTTTCAATAACCTCAGATGGCCAACATACTATGTTTATCTCCAGCTGCAAAGCACCCCTTAAAACCAAACTGGGATATTGATTCAGTACTAACTCAGAAATAAGAATGCCAGCTACACAATCACCAGGACCACTTCTTACAGCATATTTGGGTTATCCTGGTAGGTGTTCCATCTCTTATTCATATATTTCACTGAACATCCCACTGATAAAAATCTCACAGCCCAGAATGTCATACCTAGAGGCATACCTAATCTACACTGTCTCAATGCGGTTCTGAAAACTATATAACTTTCTCATAGAGGCCAAATAATTATAGAGCAGGAAACACACTAAGACCAAAATCTATGCTTTCCTTCTATTTTAATTTTAATATAGGTGGTGAAAGAAATAAATGCAATTTTAAACATCTTACATATTCTGACATTCATCACTCTATATATAAATGAGTCTGCAGTCTCTCCAATTTATACAAGCATCTTTCTGTATATTAAAGCTCCACAAATGCTTCATGAAAATAGCATGGGCAACAAAATGGCAGATAAAATTCAATGTTGATAAATGCAAAGTAATGCACATTGGAAAACCTAATCCCAACTATACATATAAAATGATGGGGTCTAAATTAGCTGTAACCACTCATGAGAGAGATCTTGGCATCATTGTGGATAGTTCTCTGAAAATATCCACTCACTCAATGTGCAGCGGCAGTCAAAAAAGCTAACAGAATGTTGGGAATCATTAGGAATGGGATAGATAAGATGACAGAAAATATATTGCCTCTATATAAATCCATGGTACATCCACATCTTGACTACTGCATGCAGATGTGGTTGGCCCATCCCAAAAAAGATATATTAGAATTGGGAAAAGATACAGAAAATGGCAACAAAATGATTAGGGGTATGGAACAGCTTCCATATGAGCAGAGATTAATAAAACTGGGACTTTTCAGCTTGGAAAAAAGACAACTAAGGAGGTCTATAAAATTGGTGTGGAGAAAGTAAATAAGGAAGTGTTATTTACTCCTTCTGATATCACATGAATTAGGGGTCACAAAATGAAATTAATAGGCAGCAGGTTTAAAACAAACAAAAGGAAGTATTTTTTCACACAACACACAGTCAACCTCTGGAACTCTTTGCCAGAGGATGTTGTGAAGGCCAAGACTATAACAGGGTTCAAAAAATAATTAGATAAATTCATGAAGGATAGGTCCGTCAATGACTATTAGCCAGGATAGGCAGGGATGGTGGCCCTGGCCTCTGTTTGCCAGAAGCTGGGAATGGGTGACAGGAGATGGATCGCTTGATGATTACCTGTTCTGTTCATTCCCTCTGGGGCACCTGGCATTGGCCACTGTTGGCAGACAGGATACTGGGCTAGATGGACCTTTGGTCTTACCTAGTATGGCCGTTCTTATGTTCTATTTATTAGCAGTAATTTTGCTTATGTATCATGTAATCTTTGTTTTCCCCATTTTGGTGATGTTTGTAGAAACTTGATCTTTTAGTGTTCACCCAATCTGGCTATCTTCATGAGTCCAGAGGTAACTTTATGTACTAGAATGTTTGAGGCTGGATTTTGAGACCTTCACTTCTTTTTCAGAGAGCAGCAGATGCTGAAAGAGTACAGGGGAGGCAATAGGCTCAACTTCTAGAAAGAGAAGTCTGATTGTTATGACTCTACAATTAACCCCACTAGCCAATACAATTGCAACACACAGCCTCCAGAAGAAGCCATGACCTATTCCAGATGACGAAAGGGAGAAGTTCAAGAGCTATCAGAGGAGCCTTTCCATGCCCTCAGCAGGAAGGATGATTGCCATGCAAAAAGGGCATAAGGATGGGTAAAAAGAAAAGGATTATCCTTAAGGGTTCTCAGAGTAATGTGTGCATGTCATCTCCTATGCTTCAGAACACCAAGGAGGAATTCCCCTGCTTCCCTCCATGTACACAGTTATGCTACTGACCAAGCACATTATGGTGGAAGAGCGCATTTGCCTTTCTCCAAAACATTAGGCATTGGCTGCTACCAGAGGTTGGATACCAGATTTGATGGATTATTCATCTGCTTTGGTATGTCAAATTGTATGGTCCTGTGATGTGAAGGGCTGACCTTCAGAGGTGGGAGAGGCATCTACATTGGGCTAAGGAGAAATATAAACAACTATACCTTTAATGGTGTCCCTAACCTCTGTTTGTCAGAGGGTGGAGATGGATGGCAGGAGAGAGATCACTTGACCATTACCTGTTAGGTTCACTCCCTCTGGGGCACCTGGCATTGGCCACTGTCGGTAGACAGGATACTGGGCTAGATGGACCTTTGGTCTGACCCAGTACGGCCGTTCTTATGTTCTTATGTTAATAAAAAAAATTTACTATTAATTATCAATCATCTAATATTGTACTACTCATCAGTACTAAGACTTTATAACTTGTTATTTCCATCTGAATTTAAGTAAACACAGTCTGTCTGTATCTTATTGATATACCAGTCCAGCAAAGGCCACAAGCAAACCACAGGGCAACTATTAACTAGATGATCTCATAATATTGCTGACAAAGCACCAAGATAATGATGCTTATTCCCAAGATTAACTAGACAAAGAAAAAGAAGCACACAGTGCTATTTTATCTTGGTAAAATCCTGAGTTTTAAAGGATAGATGAAGCCACTCTTGGATTCCAGGCTTTTCCAGCATCACCCTCTGAGAGCACTGAACAAAGTAATTATCAATTTCTGGATTCATTTTATGACTATTTGACCTATGGTAAAAATGGGGAAAGCCCTAGAATCCCTCCTTCACCATCAAAACAGAGTTGTCACCCTTATTTTACAATTGTCTGACAACTAAACAAGATTACATTACTTTCTGCATTAGTCTCTGGGCATTCCTTGTAATGAGTATGAAGAGGCAGTGTGATCTAGTAAATAGGATACTGCACTGAAAGTCGACCTGGGTTCTAATCCCAACTTTACAAATGACCTGCTGTGTGACCTTCAACAAGTATATTCCTTCTCTGTAACAGTTTTTCTCCTTGCGCTCACTGTCTGTGTTGTCAATTTAGATTGCAAGCTCTTCCGGACAGTGACTGTCTCTCATTATGTATTTGTACAAGGATGAGAACAATGAGACTCGTATCTTAGTTGGGACCCTTAGGCACAACTGTAGTACAAATATTAAAATAATAAATAAGAATACCAAGCTAAGTCTTATATAAATATCAATAAAGTAAAATGGAAATGTGTCTACTGGTGAAAGTTTAAATATAGAGAATGACCACAAACTTGCTCTACTATCCTATACACAAATATGATTTTTGGCTTATGAAGAAAAGTAACTGTTTAAACTTGTAAAATCTGCCTGACTAAGAAGAGAATTTTAAAAAAAGATACTTACGCACAATATTTATATACTGTAACCTTTGAAGGCTATGGATTCAAATTTGGAACATGATAGAAGTTAAAGCAGCCAAATACAACATCAGAAATCATTATGCCTACCCTTCCACAGCTTTTATACAATGGCTAACCTTTTGACTCATACACCAAACAATATTTGATTACAAATGCTGTTATCACTTTCCATGTACAGACTCTCTGGTGATAGCATAAGGGATGTCAGTCCAAAATAATAGGTTCTCCAGACTTTCTGGGTCATTAAAAATAATTATTTCTCCACAAACCTTAAGAGAACACATCTTGTTCATATAACTACATTTTCCATGTACTTGTTAATGAAACATTATTCTAAGCTTAAGCAAAGTACAGAAAACAATGTTCAATTAATTGAAGACACTCATCTCACTGTGGAGATGTAAAATGTTAACCTCCATTTTATGAATAATAATATTCACTGTAGGGAAACATTTCTTTGGATTATTTATCCTTAAGCACAAAGAGATATAATTAACTTATAGACACCAGCAACCAGTTTGATTTCCACCAGGGAAAATCTAGCCTGTGGATCTAAAGAATTAATTCAAATGTATGCTCTTACATTTTACTTAGCAATTCCTGCAAGTGAAATAGAACTTTCTATCTAGAAATAAATAAACCAGTCTTGCTTTACTTAATTTTTTTATATTTATTTTTGGGGTTCTGCCAAGTTAGTCATTCAACCCATCCCCACATTCAGCATAATAGGAACTACCTGAGGGGAAGAATTAGCTTTGCATATTTACCATTAGAGCTATTGAATACAATGAGGGTGACACAAGGTGACATTGGCCCTTTATGAGGGAGCAAGGCAAATGCACCTATGCCTGGTCAGCAGACCCCAACTGGGCTACAAGAGAAGGCACCTGGGCCTTAGAGGGGTGAAGCATGGATGAATCAGGCCAGAGAATCAGTCCAAAAAGGGGCAGAGAGAGCAGACATAGGGTATGTCTACATTGCAATTAAAAACCAACTGCTGGCCCATGTCAGCTGACTCGGGCTTACGGGGCTCAGGCTAAGGGGCTGTTTAATTGCAGTGTAGACTTGCAGGCTCAGGAAGCATCCAGGGCTCTGGGATCCTCCCACCTTGCAAGGTCCTAGGGCCCGGGCTCCAGCCCAAGCTCGAACATCTTCACCACAATTAAACAGCCCCTTAGCCGAGCCCCACAAGCCTGAATCAGCTGGCAAGGGCCAGCTGCGGGTATCTAATTGCAGCGTGGGTATACCCATAGGGCTCTCACTACTGGATCCCTGGGAATAGACAGACAGACCAGAAGCAGAAAGTTCCCTGGGAGTGACTGCCAAAGTCCCCTGTGAGGGAAGGCAGTGGGAACCTGCTGAGAGAAACCCAGTGAGTTGCAGCCAGAGAGCTGAAGAAAGCAGGAGCAGCAGGAAGTTCCTAGAAGAGGTTGCCAGAGTCCCTTGGGAGAAAAGGCAGTAGGAATCTGCCAGGAAAAAGTGGCCCTCCAGGCAGAAAGCCCTGGCTGGCAGTGCTCAGTGAACGTAACAGAGAAGATTCCTGCAGGAAGCCCAAAAGCAGGAAGGACAGAGTTGAAGGGGGAAAAACACTGGGAGCCGTAGCCTAGGGTAGGCTGAGGAACGGATTTTGTCTGTTTGGCTTGTATTTCAAAAAATAAAATTGCCTGAAAGAGACTCTGGGTGTGGCAGTGGGTCCTTTGTGAGTGGGAGAGAAGGCCAGCTTGTTACATGGAGGAAATGCCAGAAAATAGATCAAGACAGAACCAGATTGATTTATTTTAACGCCAGAAGCCAATCCAAACACCAGAACTCCTGAAACAGGAAAATATAGGGTAAGATGGAGTAGATATGTTGTTCGCTAGAGAACAGGGTGAATTAATGGACTTTGAAGCCCCTGGGGAAGGGTAGTATGACTTTTGGTGTGCATATGGCTTATTATATAGCATCCAGGATGCCTCACCTGAATGGGCGAGGCTAACCAACCCATGATCATGCACTTGACAGACTTTGGTGATAAAAGATTTTTATCTAAAGACCTGAACTGAAATGAACAGAAAATCTAGCTGTTCCAGAATACCATATCCTTAGAAATAAGGGAGATGGAACACTTTTCTTCAGCTAAAAGGGGAGTTTCCAGGAAAGAAATGGAGGAAGTGATCCAAAACCTACAAAAACACAAAGTAAAATAATATAGGAAACCACTTTATCAGGATCTGTTGAGAAACTAATAGAGCTATTGAATACCAATGTAACATCTGATCTGTCTGTACGATTGAATCTGACTCTACATTACTGGCTCTAAAACTACATTTTTCAATTTGATAGGCTCTGTTCAAGCTAAAATTGAACTTCATATGTTTATATGGTTGTTTGTCTTCCCTAGTGATATTTGAATATTGTTTAGCTGAAAGATATACAAGGTAACCAGAGGGTCCCCGAGAGAAATTATATGAAGTGGACAGTGTTCTCAACTGTACGTTTTAAACTTGTTTTTGTTCCATGATCTGTTTTTTCATATGATGATGTATCATGGCCAATGGTTTTGTGCTCCTGGCCAAATTTTTTTTCCAGAATCATCCTACAAACCAGTGATCTGGAACATACTAATAGGTTGTTACAGTAATATATCTAGTGACTATAATTTTTCCAGCAATAATGCAATCCCTTAATTATCATTTCTGTATCCTGAATCCAAAACTAAAAATATATAAAAATAATTAAAAATATATAATACCCATTTAAATCCAGAAAAGAAAAAAATTAAACACTTTTAAAACTTCAAGTTTAGAAGAGTACAATGCTACATCTCCAACATAAACAACAACTATTCCCCATTTTTTTAAAAAAGTTAAAAACTAAGGAACTGACAATTTAAGGGCATAAATACTGCCATCAAATAAAACAGACTACCACAGTCCAATTACAACAAACAACTACATAATTATTTTCACATCCATGTTATCAAAACAATCTTAAATTTGATATCATTTTGATTTATTGATCGGAAATGTTATGTGAAACAAGTCATAGTAGTCATTTTCTGAGCAGTGATTGCATGAATGGGGTATCCTATTTAGCAAGGTATGTTGTAATATCTGTGCTTATTGTAGGCCTGTTAATAGGCTGCATTTAAAGAATTTTAAACAGAAAGCTATTTAGGTAGATAGAGTATATAAGAACTGTGATGTATATAATGTTATGTTACTAAAGCTAAATGATAATGTAATGTTTTTATGCTTAATTTTGATTTTTATGTAAGTTAAGATTGTTTTGATAATGTGAAAATGATTATGTAGATGATTGCTATCATTGGAAGAGTGTATTTTATTTTATGGCAGTGTGTATACTCCTAGTTTTCCATTTCCTTACTTTTTAACATTTTTTTTAAACAAAGAATAGTTGGTATTTAAGCTGGAAACATAATATTGTACTTTTCAAACAGAACTTTTGCTGGGTTTTCTTTTAATTTTCTAGCTTTAGGATTTTAAAGTATTATAAACAATTGTCATTTCAGTTTATCTAGAGATGTCAAGATCTCCATTGTCATTTCAACCATGTGGTGTCCCAGAGTTCTGCCTCACTTAAGCCTGATGATCTGTTCCGACAGAGCTTAGCAGCTTCACAGGACTAAAGCTTGAAGCTAAGCACATAAGAACTTCTCAGGCGCTGGCCTTCTGTTATTATCTAATTCTACAATATTTGATAGTTTGTATCAAAAGCATTATACAAACCAAAGGTACATTTTATTATGGCAGAAGCAGAGCAACGACTAGAGTTAAGTTGTGGCAGAGTTAACTGTGTCTATCCTTCCATTTAAGGTAGCTCAAAATTTAAAAACAAACAACACCTTTCAAACTCTATTTGTCAAGACTTGGATTCTGCCTGAAGATAAACATTTTTTGAAAGTTTTTGAGGGGGAAGAGAGGGAACCATCCCCCCCCCACACACACACACACACAAAACAACTCCACCACTTTCCCCACTATTTTTTATTATGACCGTAAGATTTGGGTGCCATTGTGCCAGATGCAGTACAAGACACATATAGAGAGAGCCCCTGCCCTGAAGAACTTCGAAAAACGGCAACAATTTATTTCCAACTGCTGCACAGTGGACCCGGTGTAGAAAAGAATAGTTACTTACCGTACAGTAACAGTGTTTCATTGAAACACTATTGTCAGTGTGGATCCCACTATAGGTGCACATGAGCCTCATTGATGCAAGATTGGAGTCTTTTAAATAGCAGCATCCGTCAGGACTGCGCTTACACCCCGTGCCTCCTCATGCAAGGACCTAAAAGGCAAAATGCCTTGATCCTCCCTCAGTTCCCCTGCAACTCAAAACCCATGTTACCTGAAGACTCCAAAAGCAGGGATGGAGGGTGGTTCATGAGAGTCACACCAACAAGAACATCTCAAAGAACCATACAGTTACTGAAGGGTAAATATCCACACAGTCTTTTTGAGTATGTGTCAGTGTGGATTCGCACTGTACGTGACTAGCAAGCAGTATCCTCATCAGGATGGTGGGCATCAGGAGCATCAGCTGTATCAGTCTAACAAAGACTGGAGTACAAGCCCTCCCAAACTTTGCACCAGATCAACCAACCAAGTCCAGTGCATCATGCTTGACAAACATCAGAAAGCTGCTCCACATAATAGCTTTGTAGATTTCGGTTATTGGTGCATTGCAAAAGCATACTGAAGATGCTGCTTGGGCTCTGATAGAATATGTGCTTGTGGTAGGAGAGGGACATCAGGTAGATGGTATCATAGCAAGATATGTGTTATTTTGAAAGTCTGTGAGATGAAATGGCTAGGTCTTTGGAACTCCCAACCATAGCCACAAACACACATGAAGCCTGTGATGGGGTGTCCACTCCACACAGGACTGGAAGGTATTAAGGTGGCCAGATAGGCCTATTAACTCCACAAGCTGAACCTGGAGGAAGAGTCAGGGATTGATTGCAAGCAGGCTCTGTCGGGAAGGAAGGGACTTATAAAGCCAGGAATCTGGCAACAGACTGGGGCAGCCGTCACTCCCTGGGAAGAGGAAGGGCCGCCCCAACCTCGTCCCTGCCAAAGCTGTGGCCCCACTCCCAGCCCCAGCCCCCCAGGGGAGGGGGCATGACCATGAAAAGTTTGGAGACCACTTCTTTACACCAATGCTAGTAGCCTGGGTAAATAAGAAGAACTGAAATTCCTCATTATTAAGCATAAATTTGATCTAGTTGTATTACTGAAAGCTGGTGGGATGATTCGCACTACTGGAATGTTAAAATCAGTGGTTATAACCTATTTAGGAAGGACGGAATGGACAAAAGGAGAGGGGGAGTGGCACTGTCAAAAATGGCATTACGTGTTTCTGAGTCACTGATAAATCAGAAAAAAATGATCTTGAATGCTTATGGATTAATGTCATAACAGATTAAGCACAAGAAAAAAAATCCTGACCTGGATTAGCGGGGAAGGGAAAGCAGCTATAATAAATTAAAAATAACAACAAATGGAAGAAGGGGGAAGTTGATAGTAATGAATATACATCAGAAGATAGGAATTGTAGAAAATTAATATGAGAAGTAAAAGGGACACAAGGAAAACTCTATGGTTAGCAGAGTTAAGGACAATAAGAAGGAATTTTTTAAGAACTAAAAAAGAATCCCACCAATCGTATTGGTACATTAGTAGATGGAAATGGTAGAATTATCAATGATAATGCGGAAAAGACACTGTTCAATATATATTTCTGGTTTGTATTTAAGGAAAAAAAACAGATGGTACAGACTCATCATATAGTGATAATACCCTTTCCATTCCACCATTGTTTCAGGAGGAAGTTAATCAGAAACTACAGAAGTTAGACATTTTTAAAATTAGCAGATTTAGGTAACTTGCATCCAAGAGTCTTAAAAGAGCTGGCTGAATGCTGGTTTTCAAAACATCTTGGAGCTCTGGGGAAGTTCCAGAAGATTGGAAGACAGGTAATGCTGTACCAATTTTTAAAAAGGTAAACAGGGCCTTGTCTACACTATCGCTTAAATTGACATTAGTTACGTCATTTAGGGGTGTAAAAAACCCACTCCCCCCGAGTGATATAACGTACTTTGACTTAACGCGGTGTCTACACCATGCTATGTTGGTGAGAGATGCTCTCCCGTTGACATAACTTCCACCTCTCGTTGAGGTGGATTAATTATGTCCATCGCATCTTCATTGATCGCAGCAGTGCCAATTTAGTACAGTGGTGAAGAAAAGCCCTCACGTAATTATAGCCCTGTCAGTCTGACATCAATCTCTGGCAAGACAAAAGAGCAGCTGTTACAGGTCTAGATTAATAAAGAACTGAAGGATGTCATGTAAATAATGCAAATCAACATAGGTTTACGGAAATCAGAACCTGTCAAACTAATTTGGTATCTTTTTTTTTTTTTCCATGAGATTGCAAGTTTGGTTAACAAAGATAATAGTGTTGATGTAATATACTTAGACTTCTGTAAGCCATTTGTCTTATACAGTACAACATTTTCATTAAAAAACTAGAATGATATAAAATTAACATGGCACACATTAAATGGATTAAAAACTGGCTCACTGTCAGATCTCAAAATGTGTGGGGGGGTGTTTCCAGTGGGGTCCTGCAGGGATCAGTTCTTGGTCCTACAGTATTTAATATTTTTATCAATGACCTGGAAGAAAACATAGTATCATCACTGATAAACTTTGCAGATGACACAAAAATTGGGGGGGGTGGTAAATAACAAAGAAGACACGTCACTGATTCAGAGCAATCAGGACTGCTTGATAAACTGAGCACAAGCAATCAATATCCATTGTAATATGACTAAATGTAAACATCTAGGTCAAAGAATGTAGGCCATAATTACATGATGGGGGACTATATCCAGAGTAGCAGTGACTCTGAAAAAGATTTGGGGTCATGGTGGATAATCAGCTGAGCATGAGTTCCCGCTGACTCTGTGGCCAAATTAGCTAATGCGATCCTGAGATGTATAAACAGCGGAAACTCAAGCAGGAGTAGAGAAGTTATTTTCCCTCTGTATTTGGCACTAGAATACCATGTCCAGTTCTGGTTCCCATAATAAAAGAAGGATGCAGATAAATTTGAGAGGGTTCAGAAAAGAGCCAGAAGAATAATTAAAGGATTAGAAAACGTGTCTTAATGTGATAGACTCAAAGAGCTCAGTCTAGTTAGCTTAACAAAGAAGGTGAAGGGATGACATGATTACAGTCTATAAGTATATACATAGGGAACAAGTATTTAATATTGGACTCTTCAATCTAGCGGAAAAAGGTACAATGCAATCCAATGGCTAGAAGTTGAAGCTGGACAAATTCATACTGGAAATAAGACATACTTTTTTAACAGTGAGGTTAATTAACCATTGGAACAATTTAGTAAGGGTCATGGTGAATTCTGCATCACTGACAATTTTTCAGTCAAGATTGTATGTTTATTCTAAAAAGTATGCTCTAGGAATTATTTTGAGGAAGTTCTATGGCCTGTGTTATATAGGTGGTTAGACAAGACCATCACAATGGTCCCTTCTGGCATTGGAATCTATGAATATATATCTAAGTTGTGCACAGGAATAAATATTTGTCACTTAATGCACTGTAGCACCTGCCGTAAATGGTATACGTGTACAAGAAGGAGCAATTTCCTACACACACATACAGCATCATATGCTCAAAATTATAGTCCACAATCATTATACAAAGTATATCACATATTTTCTACAAAATCTAATACGAAATTCAATTTTCTCTTTGGCATTAGATAGTCGTAAGTTGTTTAAATAAAGTATGTTCTGACAATGGATGTTAAGATTAAAATGCTGTCTGCACATTTAGTTTATTCTGATTTCAGCATTTTTTTTTACATATTTATTTCTCCACCCTTTTTAAGGCCAAGTAAAATCTCATTTCTTTTTATGTATTATTGGAAGACTGCCTTAAAACAAATACTACCTAGGAAAAAGAATTATTTGCCATTTAAGAAGATATGCTGTCAAATTAAAATCACTGTGACAAGTTAGCTGTAAACTTTGCTGAAATTATGCATGAACAATTAAACTTTTTTATTCCAAAAACTTTTCTTATTTCCCTTTATAATGTTATTCATGGTAGTCAAGAAATGACTAAGTCATTATCAGAGTGACTGATACTATAAGAACACAACTCTTCCCTGGTTTTGTGCCTCAAGCTTTTTTACAAAGATATTAGTCATCTTTATAAATACTTTAAACATTAAACACACAATAAGACTAAAAAGAACACAGATTTTTATTATTTTAGCATAGAGCAAAAGCTGCAGACAAATCAACTAAATGTGAAACTTTTTTTAGAGACATTTTCAACTCAAGTGAAATGTATCTTTTTATATGCTTTGTGGTTATTACTTGTTACAGCTCCTACTTTCAGAGGAAAAGCTTTCTAATATAAAGTTTGGGGGTTTTAGGTGCCTTTTTAATGACCTTTAGATTTTCTTTTCCCAATCCCTTCTCATTTTAGGAAAATATGTTAGAGTATGAATCTCTGTCTTGCTCTCTTGGAATTTTAGGCTCCTTCACAAGTAAATCTAGCTACCAGCAACACACTATTGATGTGGACACAGAAACTATGGCCTGGTCTACACTAGGAGTTTATCTCGAATTTAGTAGCGTTAAACCGAATTAACCCTGCACCCGTCCACACAACGAAGCCCTTTACTTTGATATAAAGGGCTCTTAATACCGATATCTGTACTCCTCCCCGACGAGGGGAGTAGCGCTGATATCGGTATTGCCATGTTGGATTAGGGTTAGTGTGGCCGCAATTCGATGGTATTGGCCTCCGGGAGCTATCCCACAGTGCACCATTGTGACCTCTCTGGACAGCAATCTGAACTTGGATGCACTGGCCAGGTAGACAGGAAAAGCCCCGCAAACTTTTGAATTACATTTCCTCTTTGCCCAGCGTGCAGAGCACAGGTGACCATGCAGAGCTCATCAGCACAGGTAACCATGCAGTCCGAGAATCGAAAAAGAGCACCAGCATGGACTGTACGGGAGGTACTGGATCTGATCGCTATATGGGGAGAGGATTCAGTGCTAGCAGAACTACGTTCCAAAAGACGAAATGCCAAAACATTTGAAAAAATCTCCAAGGGCATGATGGAGAGAGGCCACAATAGGGACTCACTACAGTGCCGCATGAAAGTTAAGGAGCTCAGACAAGCCTATCAAAAAACAAAGGAGGCAAACGGTCGCTCCGGGTGAGAGCCGCAGACATGCTGCTTCTACGCTGAGCTGCATGCAATTCTAGGGGGGGCCGCCACCACTACCCCACCTCTGACTGTGGATTCCGAGGCAGTGGTAATCTCAGCCATGCCTGAGGATTCTGCGGATGGGGAAGAGGAGGAGGAGGATGACGACGACGAGCTTGCGGAGAGCACACAGCACTCCGTTCTCCCCAACAGCCAGCAACTTTTTCTCAGCCTGACTGAAGTACCCTCCCAACCCCCAGACAATGAGGCCATGGAAGGGACCTCCGGTGAGTGTACCTTTGTAAATATAAAACATGGTTTAAAAGCAAGCTTTTTTTAATGATTAATTTGCCCTGAGGACTTGGGATGGAAAAGTCTGTTAACGTGTCTGGGGATGGAGCGGAAATCCTCCAGGGACATCTCCATGAAGCTCTCCTGGAGGTACTCCAAAAGCCTTTCCACAAGGTTTCTTGGCAGTGCAGCCTTATTCCGTCCTCCATGGTAGGACACTTGACCACGCCATGCTAGCAGCAAGTAATCTGGTATCATTGCATGACAAAGCCTGGCAGCGTATGGTCCCGGTGTTTGCTGGCATTCAAGCAACATCCGTTCTTTATCTCGCTGTGTTATCCTCAGGAGAGTGATATCGCTCATGCTAACCTGGTTGAAATACGGGAATTTAATTAAGGGGACAGAGGTGGCCGTTCCTACTGGGCTGTTTGCCTATGGCTGAAAATAAATCCTTCCCTGCAGTTAGCCAAGCGGGGGGGCGATCTTCCCTGATACCAGCCACGCGGTGGGGGGGAGGCATAAAGCGATCATCCCAGAGAATTGGGGGGGGGGGTTAGTTTGGTTTCTGTTGCTGCACGTTAACAGGAAAACTGCAGCACTCAACAGGCTTTGCTTGGTATGTGGGAAAGGAGGGCGCTGCTTGTAGGAAAGCTGCAGAAGCCGAAAGACAATGGCTTACCATGGCTGCATGCAAGCCGAATTCTGTTACCCGGACCTGCGTCTGTGCTCTCTAACACCAAAGCCGCAAGCACTCAATATTAAAAGATGCAAAATGCGACCTTGTACCGAAATCACATGTGCTATGTAATGTGAATAGTGTTGTTCACCGTGAAAGAGTATAAGCATTGTTCTGTAAAATGTATCTTTTAAAATACTTCTCTCTCTTTTTTCCCTCCCTCCCGCAGCTGCAAATTTTTCAAGCCTCCCTCCTCCGTCCCGAAGGCTACCTCAGATAAGGCGTCGAAAAAAAGAGGACGCGAGACGAAATGTTCTCGGCAATCATGGAATCCACCCGCAATGAAAGAGCTCATCTGAATGAGTGGAAGGACACGGTATCAAAGTACAGGAAAGGTGCCAGTGAACGTGAGGCCATGAGGGACGCTCGAGATGAGAGGTGGCAGGCTGCAACGCTGGGGCTGCTGCGTGATGAAACGGACATGCTCCGGCGTCTGGTGGAGCTTCAGGAACGGCAGCAGGAGCACAGAGTGCAGCTGCAGCCGCTGTATAACCTCCCTCCCCGCTCACCATGTTCCATAGCCTCCTCACCCAGACGTGTAAGAACGCGGGGGGGAGGCTCCATGCACCCTCCCACTCCACCCCAGTGGACAGCCCAAGCAAAAGGCTGTCATTACTTTGAACTTTTTTAGTGGCCTTTTCCTTCCCTCCTATCATCCTCCCAAACCCCACCCAGGCTACCTTGTCAGTTCTCTCCCTCTTTTTATAATCAATTAATAAAGAATGCATGATTTTTAAACAATAGTGACTTTATTTCCTTTGAAAGCAAGCTGGGATCGAAGGGGGAGGGTGGGTTGCTTACAGAGAACGAGTCAATCAAGGGGGTGGGTTTTCATCAAGGAGAAACAAACAGAACGTTCACACGGTACCCTGGCCAGTCATGAAACTGGTTTTCAAAGCTTCTCTGATGCGCAGCACTTCCTGGTGTGCTCTTCTAATCGCCCTGGTGTCTGGCTGCGCGTAATCAGCAGCCAGGAGATTTGCCTCAGCCTCCCACCCCGCCATAAAGGTCTCCCCCTTACTCTCACAGAGATTGTGGAGCACACAGCAAGCAGCAATAACAATGGGAATATTGGTTTGGCTGAGGTCTGAGCGACTCAGTAAAGTGCGCCAGCGACCTTTTAAACGTCCAAATGCACATTCTACCACCATTCTGCACTTGCTCAGCCTGTAGTTGAACAGGTCCTGACTTCTGTCCAGGCTGCCTGTGTATGGCTTCATGAGCCATGGCATTAAGGGGTAGGCTGGGTCCCCAAGGATAACTATAGGCATTTCAACATCCCCAACGGTTATTTTCTGGTCTGGGAAGTAAGTCCCTTGCTGCAGCCGTTTAAACAGAGTAGTGTTCCTGAAGACGCGAGCGTCATGAACCCTTCCCGGCCAGCCCACATTGATGTTGGTGAAACGTCCCTTGTGATCCACCAGTGCTTGCAGCATCATTGAAAAGTACCCCTTGCGGTTTACGTACTGGCTGCGCTGGTGCTCCGGTGCCAAGATAGGGATATGGGTTCCATCTATCGCCCCACCACAGTTAGGGAATCCCATTGCAGCAAAGCCATCCACTATGACCTGCACGTTTCCCAGAGTCACTACCTTTGGTAGCAGCAGCTCAGTGATTGCTTTGGCTCCTTGCATCACAGCAGCCCCCACAGTAGATTTGCCCACTCCAAATTGATTCCCGACTGACCAGCTGTCTGGCCTTGCAAGCTTCCACAGGGCTATCGCCACTCGCTTCTCAACTGTGAGGGCTGCTCTCATCTTGGTATTCTGGTGCTTCAGGGCAGGGGAAAGCAAGTCTCAAAGTTCCATGAAAGTGCCCTTACACATGCGAAAGTTTCGCAGCCACTGGGAATCATCCCACACGTGCAACACTATGCAGTCCCACCAGTCTGTGCTTGTTTCCCGGGCCCAGAATCGGCGTTCCACGGCATGAACCTGCCCCATTAACAGCATGATCTCCAAAGCGCTGGGGCCCGTGGTTTGATAGAATTCCATGTCCACGTCCTCATCACTCTCATCACCGTGCTGCCGTAGCCTACTCCTCGTCGCCTGGTTTTGCAGGTTCTGGTTCAGCATAAACTGCACGATAACGCGCAAGGTGTTTACAATGTTCATGACTGCTGTCTTGAGCTGCTCAGGTATGGCGTCTGCACTGTTCACCCAGGAAAAAGGCGCGAAACGGTTGTCTGCCGTTGCTTTCCCGGAGGGAGGGAGAGGATGTACCCAGAACCACCCGCGACAATGTTTTTGGCCCCATCAGGCATTGGGATCTCAACCCAGAATTCCAATGGGCGGAGGAAACTGCGGGAACTATGGGATAGCTATGGGATAGCTACCCACAGTGCAATGCTCCGGAAATCGACACTAGCCCCGGTACATGGACGCACACCGCTGAATTAATGTGCTTACATACATTCGACTTTATACAATCTGTTGCCAAAAACCGGTTTCTGTAAAATCGGAATAATCCCGTAGTGTAGACATACCCTGTGAGACAGAGACATTATAATGTGGTTAAATGCAGTTTATTTAAAACTACTACTTAACTGAGTTAACCACCCCAAACTACCTGGTAGGGATCTTGCATTGTGGTTGTCAACGGGCATGAATGGGCCTGGTGGGCTATGAACCTGAGGAGGAGTATGAAGGCCAGGCCTTCGCCACACTCTCAGGCCTTCCAAGGGACTCTCACTCAAAGCCAGAATCCTGACCTGCTCTTCTCTCCCATGCAGGAGGTGGGAAAGAAGAGAGGAGCTACAAGCTGCGCAAGATGGAGGCATACACCCTCACTATGTATTGCCATGCCCAGAACCAATGTCCAGGCAGCCCACTGGGTTACAAGGACTTCAACTGCATACTTTCTAACTCACCAACTTCTCTAGAACCTGCCAAAATTGCAACAATTGTAATTTAAATGTCCCAAAACCAAATATCCAAGGTGCTGGATGGAAGGAGGGGAAACCTACATAGCAATTTACCAATTTTGCTTTATGTGCAAAATCCCTTCCAGATTCCAAAATGAGGATCAACCTACCCCCTGGCATCACCAGAGATCCAGCAACTAGATTAAGGATGGGAAGGGTGGGGCTGAACAGGGAGCCCAAAATGGCAGCAAACTATAGCCACCTCCACTTACACTCTACCACCAAACTGAGAGCAAATCATCCAGCCAAAGATCTGTCCGCACCAACCAATGGCAACAAAAGTGGGTGGGACAGGTCCCGAATCCAGGGCCCAGACCCCAGATTAAACATGTGAAACACACACACCCTCCACACACTGGGCATGAGAACAGATGGAGGCAATGGAGTAGAGAGAAGCAGCAGGCCCCACATGCTGAAAGAAAGAAAAAAAATTGCAAGGAGGAGAGAGAAAAGAAAGGAGAAGGGGCACCTAGAAACTGCCTCAGTGACTCCCAGTTAAGAGCTCTCTCTCTCAGACTCAGCAGTGCTTCCACTACTCCTATCCCCAAAGCCACACCCAGCCAAGGAGGTGAGCATTTTAGAAGATACTGCCCAAAACACTTCAAAACAAACAAAAATGAAAAAATATGGTCAACTCTAACAAAAAGTGTAAAACAGTATAAAAACAAAACTCCAGAAAGCAGGAGAGTTCAGTCACCCCTACTTTGGAAATACACCTCTACCCCGATATAACGCTGTCCTCGGGAGCCAAAAAAGCTTAACGCGTTATAGGTGAAACCGCGTTATATCGAACTTGCTTTGATATGCCAGAGTGAGCAGCCCTGCCCCCCCGGAGCGCTGCTTTACCGCGTTATATCCAAATTTGTGTTATATCAGGGTAGAGGTGTAGGTCCTGCAGGTCCAAGGACCCAAAAGCAGGATTCCTCCCTTGACTATTTATATTACAGTATCATCCCTGAGGTGACAACCAAGATCAAGACTCGATTCTGCTAGAAACTGTGAAATAACATAGGGAGAAACAAACCCAGCCTCAGAGAGTTTACAATCTAAAGCCAGAAAAAGGGTGGGAGGAAGGATGTATTATTATCTCCATTTTCCATATGAGGAATGAAGATCCTAGAGAGTAAATGACTTGTACAAGGTCACGGTGGGAGTCGTAGTAATGCTGGAAACTGAACCCACATTTCCAAAATCCCAGATATTGAATCTAAGCAATAATGTTTTGTAACTGTTTGGAGTGAGGACAATGTAACCATCTTGCATATATCTAAGATAAAAACATGCCATAATGCCTTGAATGGAATAAGCTTTGATATGGTCTTCTAATTTTAAACCAGCCTTACCATAACAGCCTGAAATGCAATAAGCCATTTAGACATGGTCATCTTAATGACAACATTGCCCAGGGAAACAGTGTTAAATGAATTAAGTTGGGTGCACTTTTTAAGGGCTTTAGTTTATGTCAAACAGAACGCCAAAAGAATATTTTATACCAAGTGTATTCAAAAGGGAATGAGGGGTTACAAATGGAACTGATAAATCTTTCAATTGAATGAATCCCAGCTCTGCAGGAAAACAGCGTACAATATGACTGGCTGGTTTTCCTGCTAGCCATCAGTGTCTTAGATGCTCAGCTCTCATAGGGAAGGTGGAGATGGTGGCAGAAACATCCACAGAGAACATACTTTTTCCTCAATTGTCTTCAATATGAGGGAAAAGATTTGAGTTGTCTGCCATTTTCTTCATGTTAATGGTCTGAAGTGCATTCATGCATTCTGGGGAGAAAGGATGGTCCAGTAGTTAGGGCACTAGCCAGGGATTCAGGAGACCTGGGCTCATTTCCAGACTTCCTGTGTATTCTAAGGCAAGTCACTTAGGCTAGGTCTACACTACAGCGGTGTTCCGACCTAAGATACGCAACTTCAGCTACGTGAATACCGTAGCTGAAGTTGCGTATTTTAGGTCGGCTTACCTGGTGGTGAGGACGGGGGAAAGCCGACCGCTGCCGCGCTGCCGCCGACTCCGCTGCCGCCTCTTGTCGAGGTGGATTTCCGGAGTCGACGGCAGAGCGATCAGGGATCGATTTTACCGCGTCCTCACGAGACGCGGTAAGTTGATCCCCGATAAACCGATTGCTACCCGCCGGATCGGCGGGTAGTGAAGACGTAGCCTTAGTCTCTCTGTGCCTCAAATCCCTATCTGTAAAATAAGAATATGTGAGGTGATGAGTCACTCCTGTGACAGGCTCCAGCCAATCCCACAAGTCATGTGACTCCCAGACCAGGTATACAAGACCCACAGAGGAACATCAGCTCAGTCTGCTCAATGTCACCCCAGGGCTTGGAACTCTCTTCTGTTTCAGGGTGGCAACAGACTCCCCAAGCCTTAGCATACTCCAGCCTTGCTCTCGCTCCAGCTCTGTTCCTAGTCCTGCTGCTGCCCTGCTCCAGCATCGCTGCAACCCCACCCCAGACGCCTGATTCCAGCTCTGACCACTAGGCATGACCATCTCCATCCCAGTTTCTGACAGAATAATAGTACTTCCCTTCTTCACCAGGGTGTTGTGAGGATAATTACATTAAAAAGTGTGAGGCACTCAGATACTACAGTGATGGGGGCCATAAATATAGCTAAAATAGAATGAGAGATTCTGCTGGTCTAACAAAGGCTAAAAAACATAGCATCCCTAATGGATAGGATTCCTAGCTCCATTTTCTTTTGACAGTGGCCCCTGAGGATTCCATGACTGGCACCAACACAATGGGGGAGGGATAGCTCAGTGGTTTGAGCATTGGCCTGCTAAACCCAGGGTTGTGAGTTCAATCCTTGAGGGGGCCACTTAGGGATCTGGGGCAAAATCAGTACTTGGTCCTGCTAGTGAAGGCAGGGGGCTGGACTTGATGACCTTTCAAGGTCCCTTCCAGTTCTAGGAGATGGGATATCTCCAAAAAAAAAAAAAAAAAAAAAAAAAAATGACCTACCGCCCATATGGTAATCCTTTTACTAGGGCTCTCAGCAAGATTTCTGGTTATTGCCGCCTGTTTGCTTACAGATTTGGGCACACAATCACAACACTCATATCCTGAATTCTTTATATTGGCTGCCTTCACTGATATTATGTTAGCACTTCTAGGTTATAAAATCTTAGTGGCAATCCTGGCTACATTTGAGATCTCTTCCTTTAATTCCACCCTTAACTCCCTAGTCTGCACACTCTAAACTTTTTTAAAAAACGCCTTAAAACACAGTCATGCCTAGACACACTCTCCTCTTACGGTCATAATAAAAAATAGTTGGGAAAGTGGTGGCGTTGTTTGGGGGGGGGGGGGGGGGGAGGAGGATGATTCCCTCTCTTCCCCCTCAAAAACTTTCAAAAAATGTTTATCTTCAGGCAGAATCCAAGCCCTGACAAATAGATTTTTTTAAAATTTACAGTAACTCCTCGCTTAACGTTGTAGTTATGTTCTTGAAAAATGCGACTTTAAGCGAAACGATGTTAAGCAAATCCAATTTCCCCATAAGAATTAATGTAAATGGGGGGGAGGGGCTAGGTTCCAGGGGAAAAAATTTCGCCAGACAAAAGACATTATATACATATACAGTATAAGTTTTAAACAATTTTAAACAATGTAATACAGGTATAAAGTTTTAAACAAACAATTGAATCCTGTACTCAGCAATGGTGATTGTGAAGTTTGGTTGAGGTGGTGGATTCAGAGGGTGAATTGTCCGGCTGCTCCTCTTACTATTCTTTCCAAAGTGCCGGGGGGTGCTTAACCTCCGGCTCTGCCCCAGGCCTGCCCCCACTCCACCCCTGCCCCCAAGGCCTCACCCCTGCCCCGCCTCTTCCTGCCCCTGCTCCACCCCCTCCCCCAAAGCACGCCGCGTCCTCGCTCCTCCTCCCTGAATACTGTGAAACAGCTGATTGCTGCGGACGGAAGGTGTGGGGGGGGGGGGAGCTGCACGCCACGTCCTCGCTCCTCCCGCCCCCCTCCCCACAGCCTCCTGAATGCTGCAAAAGAGTCGATTGCTGCAGGCAGGAGGCGCGAGGAAGGAGGGGTGGGGCGCTGATTTGCGGTACCTGCCGCAGGTGGGAGGCACGGGGGGGGGGGTGGAGGGGAGCTGTTGGGGGGCTGCCAGCCCACCCTGGTTCCAAGCCCTGACCCGCTAGCTCCAACGGGCTGCTCTTCCAGAGAATCCCGCAAGTAGTGGACAAAGTACTGTACTAGCAGGCGGAAGCCAAACAACATTATAAGTTAACATTGCGTAACTTTAAATGAGTACGTTCTCTAATAGATCAGCAACGTAACAATGAAACAACATTAACCAGGACGACATTAAGTGAGGAGTTACTGTACTTATAATTAGCTCCATATTTATTACTTTCCTCTTCAATCCCTTTTTATCTATAGGGATCCCCTTGATATTTATGGAATAACAGCGAATGTCAGAGCAGAGTTTAAACACATTCTCATTACATTCTTTTAGCTGTGTTTTAATTTGAAACCCAAGTCAAGAATTGAACCCAAACAAAGCAAAAAGAATAGTGCACTAATCTACTGTATTTCCACTAAGGACTTAATTTACAATAGTTTCAATTCAATTCCACAACATTTAATATGAGTGAATGAGTAATTTCATCTTTGTTAATAAGAATATGTATATTTCACTATTTGAATGTGTAACAATGGTTTTAACAATTAATAAATTAAAGCTAAATATTCCTATACTTATTAGTTTTATTTAAGAACCAAATCCTGTAACCTCTGTAATCTTATCTAAAGCCTAAGTCAAGTCTACATTATCCCTTTCATCTTTTACACAATAACTGGTCAGCCTGTTCTGGGACACTGGAATTACAGACTTATTCAGCCTATAAAACTTTACAATACATTACATTGTGTCCCAATTTCTCTAATCAGATTAATTTTTATTATTACTTTTTTTAAAACAGTTTCACAGTTTAGTACTCTTAACAAAACTGGGGGAAAGACACTGGAACATTGATCTTAACTCTTATGTCACCAAAATAACATCAATCATTCTTATTCAGGTTCCTGTGCAGAAGATTTCAACTAAAAATATCTGGAGCATCTATAAGGAACTATTAAATTTAGATACTGGTTTATGGGACATAGTAGATTTTCCTTCCTGCTCTGTACTTCCAGACCCTCACTTAAAAAAAAAAAACCACCAACATGACCATAAAACTTGAAATCAAAAATAAATTTTAGGTATATAAAATTCAACTGCAATGCATCACTCTTCAAAATGCTTATGAACATTTAAAGTTGGAGTGGGAGTAAGGATAAATCATCTGGTATAATTTACTATAAAAATCAAAGCTAGTACCTCATACCACAGTTAGCTACTGTAAGTAAAAACATTCTATGCTGACACAATCATAATGAGGCACATCTCGCCCCATTTCATCCATCATATTAGTCATTTAAGGAAGTTCCTCTATGTTATTTTCTCTTCCTGCACAAGTATCTTGGCAATAGTCACTAGTTTCTAGTGATAATGGTTATGGCTTGCCACTCTATCACTTTCAACGTTTAATCTAAAATTATATACCTTATTATTTCTCTCCTTAAGTTTCTTCAGTGAATGCAAAATTCAAATATTAGTTTATTTCAGTAAGACTGACTCCAAGATGATAGAGAAGAGACACAGATTAAATAAGGGAGAACCACTGATCAAGGACGCTTGGTATTCTTATGAATAAAAAATGCCTAACCAAGGTTAATGAGATTCAACTTGACATTAAAAGAACAGAAGAATTTATTTTGTATGGCCAGTATATATGGTGATTTAAGGTCTTGGGTAAGTTTTGAAAAGTACATTATGAAAACTCAAGTTAGCTTCTTCTAATTTGGGTTGAAAACGCTACCTTCCTGTTTTTCCTCAAGCATCAAACTATTGCTTGTATTGTTGGGCAAAAACTTATGCAGTCACGAAGGCAGAGCTAATATCCATTAAAAGATTTCAACTTTCCAGGAATAATTTGTGTTTTTAAGCAAATGTCATAAGAAAAATATATATAAACCTTATCAACATGCACTATTATATAACACTAATTCAATGTTTAAGACCTAGTCAAACATAGTTCCTGCAGTGTCTGCTGGTCAGTGATTATAAATGGATTTTCCACTTGCTATCTTTCTTTTGATGCAAGCAATTTAAAAATAACCATGTTTGTGGATTTTTAGACCTCTTAATTGATCTGTATTATTCGTCAGTTATTCTCTATTTGAATGCCACCCTCTTATTAATAAAAGGGAAGGCCATTAACTGAATTTTAGCTGAGGACAAAATTAATTCAGAGGCTACAAATTGCTCTTAAGTTTGAAAACGTGTACATTAACAAACGGTAAGTCTACATAGCAATTAAACACCCGCAGCTAGCCCATATCAGCTGACTCAGGCTTGTGGGGCTCAGGCTGCAAAATTGTGAAGGAGAGGAGCATCCCAGAGCCCAGGCTCCAGCCTGAGCCCGAAAGTCTACACTGCAATTTTACAGCCTTGCAAATCTAAGTCAGCTGACATGGACCAGACAAAGGTGTTTAATTGCTGCGTAGACATATCCAAAGAGGCAATCCTACAGCAAAAGTACAGCGATCTATCCTTCCCCCGTCCCCTCAAAAATCCAATACAGTCATAGTGGAATGGTCCAACGTTCAACAGTTACACTGTTCAACAGGCCCACTTTATTCAAGATTTGGCCCCCCGCAGGGCAGTTGGACTTGGACTTGGGCTTGTGCTTTGGCTCTGGCCCCCGGCCCAGGGCGGCGGGGCTTGAGCAGGTTCAGGCTTCAGTCCCCCCTCCTAGGGTCATGTAGTAATTTTTGTTGTCAGAAGGGGGTCGTTATTAAGTTATTTGTTAAACTTGAGCGCTTTTAAAAAAATTATCTTTCATTAGCCTGGGAATTTTATCTTAAATACAGCACTCTAAAGCAAATTTTGCTAGCACCAATTTGAGAGGGATCCATAAATATGTTAACACAAGCAACAACAAAAAATCAATATTTCTCATCCGGTTTTGTAAATATAAGCATTTTGAACACAAA
This sequence comes from Terrapene triunguis, assembly GCF_002925995.2. Classification (NCBI taxonomy): domain Eukaryota; kingdom Metazoa; phylum Chordata; order Testudines; family Emydidae; genus Terrapene; species Terrapene triunguis. Next base: position 64,867,739 of record NW_020664447.1, read on the forward strand.
GTTAAGCCTCTAGATATCTTACCATCCCATTTTAGCTTAGAAAAGTCCTCAACCTAGTACTTCTAATAACAGATGACAAATTCATTACTAAAAACAGGTCCTCGGAAAAATGGAAGTTTAATTTTTCTGAGCAGGGTGTCCATATTTGATATAATTTGATTACACAATAATAATGGAAATTAAGCAGTTTGTTTCAGATGCAATCCTACATTGATTTTAAAGCTGCAGTTCTTATTGTCCATTTATGCTATCTAAACTTAATTAATAATAAGCACTAGTGTACGGCACTTCAAAGAACAATAGACAGGTTTTAAGAGTATTTTTTAAAGAACTGCACCAAGTTATTTTTATACTTTGTTATCTAGCTTTCTAAAAGTGTTATATACTTCAGGATCTAACTGGTTACTCATTATTGATATATCAAAGTCCTTAATAATATAGGACATGAGTACTTTCAGCCAGGAGGATAACTTGTAACCTCATATAGTGTAAAAGCAAGTAGGTTGTCCTTGTTGGTTGCCCTAATGGTTAGTCTGAAACAGACCAGTAGTAGATCCATGGAGAAGATTCTACCTCTGAGCAGAAAATCCTTCATTAGGATGTCCCTCATAACTATGAATATTTTCCTGTTCAGCTCTGTTACCTCATAACCATTTAACTCCTTCTGTGCAAATCTAGGCTAGTTGTTTGTAGGTGGGAGAGGGGAAACCTGATGCTGATAGTTGGTTGTTGGCAATGTGGCTTAGCTTTCAGTTAATAGGTGTACCAGACCCAGGAGTCCGAAGAATAGAATGAAATTATTTTAATACAGAATTTAATAATTCAGTACATCTCAATATATTTCAGATATGCTAGCTGCCACCTATTACCATAACGTCTGAACACCTTCCACATGAAATCACTAGTAATAGCTAAGTTCCTAGAGAAGATTGCAAATATATAAAATCTCCTTATGTTCTCCCTTTAAAATGAGATTGTCTGATACTGTTTTCCAAATTCTCTCACTAATAAAGATCTTAATTTACTGTCAATGAATTTACATACATTATGTCCCTTTATGGCTTACATGCTAGATAAAATAATACCTATTAAAAGACACTTTTCTAAATTCCAAAAAACATTGCATGGATTTTGAGCCCCAAGACTGACTCTCATTTAAGTCAATGAATGTCAAGTGACTACTAAAAGCCTATGCAATGTTTTTAAAATGTACCCCTTATTTCTCCTGATTGGCATAATAGACACACTCTAAAACAGTTTATCCTTCAGGGACTTTACCAGAAGTGACAAAATTGGAGTAAGTTCAAAAATACAGATCTCAGGATCTAAAAATTTATGATATCATGACATTTCAGTTAATAATCAATCAATACAAAACTTTCAATATGTAGAGTGCACATTTCTACTTAGATGTAGGCTCCCTGACAGAGGGACTGTGTCTTCATTCTTTATGCAAGAAACCATGCACACATAAAACACTATATATAGATGATTAATAATTGCACTGATACTTTCCATACATAGAATTATGGTTTGAAAGACAAATTTGCATTTCTATTCTTTAATTCTTCAAAGGTTTATTGTAGTTATAGTGCAGCAGAAGTACAGCAGTAGTAGAATATACTGTCTCAGATAACAAGGTACCTCAGGAGTCCAGTTTTAGCTCAAAAATATTATGGAGCTGGGGCGTGATACTTTTGGTCTGAGAAATGGGAGCAAGCAGTAGATCTCTAAACACTCCCAAGAATCATTCCACAGAGCATCGATAGCAGCCTCTGAGAATGTCAGATCTATATTTTCACAAAGATGTGTAATAGGTGTTAACCAAAGGAGCAAAAAGAGGGGGAAGAGGAGGAGAAAACCAGACAATGAAAGCAAAGGCAATGGCACAGACTCAGTTGCCAAAAGAAGGAGAATAAGACAGAGGTGAAAATTCTGCAAGGTAATAACACTGTTCAAAGGGGTTTAGAGAATAGATATCAAAGGAGGGTCAGAGTGACTATTTCAGTGATATTCAGACTGAGGCTTGCGAGCCGCAAGTGACTCTTCAATGTGCATTCTGCGGCTCTTTGCAGCACATATTAAAACACTGTGTGATTTTAATTATTAAAATATCAGGATGCTTTTACTATGTTAACAATTGTAGCTGATAAAATAATAATACTTGGTCAGTCATTTTGCTGTGAGAATAAAATGTATATATATAGTATGTATATATATATATATATATATACACACACACACACACACACACACACACGGCTGGATTTAGGGGCAGGTGACCCCAGCGACCACCTGAGGTGCCGGGCTTGGGGGACACCGGGCTCAGGGTGCTGTTTTTGTTGTTAGCGACAAAAAGGAAAATAGAACATTTGAAGTAAAATGTTTCATGTATTCCGTATGTGATTCATTTTCACTAACCCCTGAGAATGTACTAGACCTTTGTGGAATCTCATGGAACCTTCCAGACTTTTTGAGAACTACATTTTCCTTGAACCTCCTAGAATGTTGTCAGCCATGCCCTCATGAGTATATAAGGCACAGGATAGTCTGAACCTTGTTTTATGGTGTAATTGTGAAAGTGTATTTGTGTTTTAAGATTTGAAGAGTGTAAGTAGTGACTAATGAAGGACATTTTTAATGAGACACCAGAGATATCTAATGAACCCCTATCTATGAAACAATATAAAAGAAATATTGTTACTTCTTTTGTCATGTTTAATACATATTGTTCGATTACTTTCTAAGACTGTGGAACATAGACTTTTGCTGTCCCTAATACAGTCTGTTTTCCCCCAAAGAAGGCTTCAGGAGCTCAGTATAGAAAGCAAAAAACTCAATTGCAATCTAGTTTGCAGCAAGGGGCAAATCTGATGGGAAAATATCTGAAACAGAACAACATAGACCAGGCTTTAGGCAGTAGCAATCATCCCAGTGCAGGAAAAATTGAGAAGTGAAGTCCTATTACTAAGGAATTAGCAGATTTACCTAATGATAAAGAATGGAAATGTAAAGAAAGTGATGGAGAATCATCCAGTTTTCCTGGTGGCATAAAGGAGAGTGATGATAGGGAAGAATTGGCTCACATGAAAAGGAGAGTAACGATAAAGAAAAATCTGGTTTACATGAAAAGGAGAGAAATGATGAAGCATCAGCCACACATGATGACAGAAACAACGAGAAAAACTGCACACCACAAATTGATATATCAGATCCTGCTTTATGGCCAGTGATCCTAAACTCTGCCATACAATTTCGAACAGGACAGGCAAAATCGAGGATATGACATTTCCAGTAAATAAGCAGAAGCAACTCTTCTCAAAGTCACACTGCAAAAGAGTACTCAAGAATGGTGAGAAACAGAATCAGCATTGGCTGGTTTACTCAAAATCAACTGACAAACTGATCTATTTTTCTTGTAAAATATTTAACAAGAATGCCAAATTGTTGCTTGTGCTTTCTGGGTACAATTGCTGGCATAATTTAGCTGATGCTCTGAAGCAACATGAAAAGTCACTGGGTCATTTTACGGCCCAATCCAAATGGACGAGAGTCGAGTCCAGGCTCAAGCTGAATAAATGCAAAGATGCAGAAAACCAGTACATTATTCAATGTAGAAACCGAGCATTGGAGGAACATGTTCAAGCATCTGATCTGAATTACCCTCTTCCTTGCAAAGAATAATTTGACTTTCTGGGGCTCGTCTGATATATTGTTCACTGAACATAAAGGTAATTTCCTTGGTTTGGTAGAGCTCCTTGGGAAATACGACGATGTCATGTGTAAGCACCTAAATCAACTAGTTTGTAAAGAAGCTATGGACCATTACTGCAGCAAAACAATTCAAAACTAATTGATTGACTTTATGGCAAGGAATGTGCTTAACAACATATTGATGCAGCTCAGCAAAGCAAAGTACTATGCTGTAATAATGGACTGCACTCCCGACATTAGTCACAGTAAAAAAAGATGTCATTTACAGTAAGATTTGTTGACAAGGATGGGTGTAGCCAAGTAAAGGAATACTTGATCTGTTTCCAGTCTGGACAACTCTACTGGAAAAGCCTACCAGAACTGTTTATGAACGTTATGAATGAGAATAAAATAAAGCTTCAGGATTGCCATGGCCAAAGCTATAACAATGGCACAAACATGAAAGGAAGAAACAGTGGCATCCACGCAAGGATCCTTGAATTGAATCCAAGAGCTTTCTTTATGCCTCGCGGCTGCTATTCCCTCAACCTGGTTGTGTAAGATGCAGCGTCATCTTCTTTAGATTCAGTATCTCTCTTTGGAGTACTGCAAAGGATATATGTCTTGTTTTCAGCATCAACTATCGGGTGGAAGATATCACCATGTCACAAATCTGACCATGAAGCCACTAAGTGACACTCGCTGACAGAGTTGCATTGACAACGTAAGGTCAGTGAGGTACCACGTGACTGTTGTTTATGACGCCCTGATGGAACTGGCGCCGTTGAGTAGAGGCCAGAATACAACACAAGGCGCAAAGCCCAGTAAACCAGATCACTGACTTCAAATTTCTGGTCTCAATTGTGGTTTGGCATGATATCCTGTTCCAAGTCAATGTTGTAAGTAAGGCATTACAAACTCAGTAAATGGACATTGTGACCACTACTACTTTGATGAGAAGCTGACTTGATTTTGTTGTGGCCTACAGAGACAACACATTTGAACATGCCATCACAGCTGCCAAAGAAATGGCAGAAAACTTAGGAGTTGAGCCTGACTTTAAGGAAACTCATATTAATCATAAGAAGAAACAGCTTGGTTACAAGGGCAGAGATATGGGGATAGGAAGCTTGGATGAAAAATTCAAGAGGGAGGTTTTTTGGTTGCTCGTTGACACTGCTCAAGTGTCCATCAAAGAAAGGTCTGGACAAATGAAGCACCACGAAAAGACCTGGAAGTTTTTGTATGACCTTAGTAAGCAAGAAAACACTCGAACAATTGTACGGACCTTCACCAGACTCTGACACATGGGGAATATTCAGATGTCAATGATGAAAACCTCTGTGTTGAACTGGACAACAGCGATCACATTTTGCAACAGAGGAAGCACTCTCCACTCCAAGTTCTCCTACTCAGTCATGATGCAGAGCTGGAGAACCCTTTTCCTAATGTGTGGATACTTTGAGGATTCTGCTCACGCTGCCGGTAATAATCGCACGTGGTGAGCGCAGGTTTTCGAAGCTCGAGCTCATTAAAACATATTAAATTGCCAATGGCCAATGAAGAAACTGACATCGCTTGCTATTCTATTGCTTGAAAATGGCATTGTCCAGTTTTTGGATCTCTGATGCTGTGCTTCAATTCGGGAGGACAAAAGGCGAGAAGAGCAACTTTTTGAACTAAAGGATAGGGTTAACATTCTAAGGCTGTCATCTACTCTAATACTATTTAATACTGGTCCACCCAATGTTCAATTTCTTCATGTTAGTACATTTCAGTTATTCTTAAAATTAAAAAAAAGTTTCTATAAACAATTCTTTTTATTTGCTTACATATGGCATAATTTACAGATCCTAGTTTACAAATTTATCTTATGAGACAGGGATAAATCATGCATGCAAATCGTGTATCAAAGTCGTGAAATGGGCTACAAAAGCAATAAAAAATAAGGTATTCAAAAGTTTAACAAATGGAGGGGGAGCACCTAAGATGCTCTTCACCTGGGGCCCCATCTGTTCTGGGGGCGGCCCTGTATATACAAAAATGAAACAATGAATTCACATTACTGTGGCTCTTTTTTTTAATGTTAACCGCTAATATGGCTCCTGAACCACTAAGATCTGAGTAACACTGGAATATTTGTTTGGGAGATTTATGTCACCACCCAACCTAGCACATCACCTACCACAAACACATGGGAAACTACTTATAAAGAAAATGTTACCTCTATGTGCATTGCAAGTTGTGCTTTCTCCTTATCCTTGTGCTCAATGCAACGCTTCAACTCCTCTACCTCTGACATGACAGCACTATGATTCAGCTTTGCTCTTAACTCCAGGATCTGTTTCTCCAATTCTTGCTTCTCCCGCTCAGACCTTTCAACAACTACAAAACAGTGTGAGCCATTTGTGAACAAACAAATAGAATTGATATGCCAAATGAAAGCACTAAAATCTAGAAATTAAATTTCTCATTCCTATCTTTGCAGTACAATTTTCTTCTTCCCATATAAATTATTGGGTTTTAATGGTAACATATGAATATCCCACAGCTATTGATTTTATTAGTGTACAACCAGAAGATACTGAAAGTTAAAAAAGTATGATTTCATAGCTAGGGAGATATTAGCCTTCTATTCACTGCAGCCAAGCCATTTCATGTTCTCTTCCTCCTTTGTAGGCAGATTTAATATAGGAGTGAAAAAAACATGGACGAAATGGGAGTTTTACCACTGACTTCCAACAGAGCCAAAATTTAACCACATTAAGGTAAAGTCACAAGATCTGGATGCTATACTATTAGAGAAGAGTACTTTATAAAAAACTGTCACAATGTATCACTTTTTACTATATCTAGGTAAGTATGTGAAGTTTCCAATCTTATCCAGAACTTATAACGTAAATTTCTATCTAAAAATTGCAGTAATTATATCAGCAGTTCCTCAGCTGACAATCAAGGTTCTTCAGTTTATAACCCATTAGAAAACCTCAGTTCCTACCCCTTTGCATGAGTCTCTGTTCTATCCCCAGACTACTTTCTGTTGAAACGTTTGCTTAAAGCTCTATTCCTTTTTTTGGTAAAATTGCTCCAGGACAGGTTTTGTGTCTTTCTTTGCATTTTTATAGCAACTTTTTATAGCATAGTTATTATAATTGCAAAACAAGTGGTGGAAAGGAATTTTAAATGTGCAATATAAGGCTCTCATACTATTGTCACAAATAAGTTCAATTTTAAGCAAAATGGTCACTTTATCAGGTGGTTCAAAAATGGCTAACAATTCACCCTCTTCTGAAAAAACGAAGTATTTGATAAAGGACTATAGGTTCTTCAGTTTTCTGAGGAAAGGAAGATTTTTATAAAACACGGAATCACAACTCCATTTTAATGACCATAAGAATCTGTCTGGATGCAAGAGGAATTCAGCAGCTGTAATATGAAGTTACAAAAATAGAAAGTAGGACTTAACCAAGCTGATGAAAGATTCATTGGGATATTGAACCTACCCTAGAGACCACCTAAATCACACAGAAGTGTGTCACTATACATGATAGACCATAGTGACTCCAGAAGATATTGACTTTTTTAAAAACACACAAGTCAAGATGCATTTAGAGAGCTTAAGTACAGATCAATTTGTAATTTTTTATCCAAAAATACTTTAGAGACATTATGGCCTACTATGCAATTACCTGTTGAGATTTTAAATACACCTCTACCCCGATATAATGCGACACAATATAACACGAATTCGGATATAATGTGGTAAAGCAGTGCTCCGGGGGGGGCGGGGCTGCGCACTCCGGAGGATCAAAGCAAGTTCGATATAACGCGGTTTCACCTATAACGCGGTAAGATTTTTTGGCTCCCAAGGACAGCATTATATCGAGGTAGAGGTGTATATTTTTAAAATTCTGAATACCAGGACCTATTTTCACATTTCTAAGATGTCATAAATACAAGCATTAACTGAATGTGATTGAAACTATATTTTCTACTTCTCCCTAGAATAAGTTGTCATTTCTGAAGGATAATTTGGAGGTTTAACAGGCAGTTTAGCAGCCTTCTTAATTAAGGAAAAATCTACACAGTGAGGTGAATCTTGCACTGTGCTGCAATGTGTTAACCTCATGATAGGTAGAAATACCAACATTTCAGAAAAAGACTATCAAAATTTTTATCGTAAATCTTTTGATACTATAAAAACGGTTCAAAATTTCTCTTCTGTGAAGAAACCATTGATGCTGCTCAATTTAATAATCCTATAAATTTAGAATTTTTTTAAAAATAACCAGTATGAAGATAATATATTTCAGTCTTCTCATAACTTTTGTTTCTCATAACGACTTAGCTACTAACATCTGACACCAGTACAAACAAAAGTTAATTGAGCCAAGAAGATAACTAGCTGTATTAGTCCAACCAACAGAGGATCTAGATTACAACTCAAAGACAGAGATCATTCTCTTGCAAAGTCGTAAATTTATGTCCCGAAAAACAGGAAAAGGCTGTACCTGATCTAATTCTCCTGTCGTCCTCTTGCTCATCATGGCAGCCTTGGCGGTGCATGGCAACCTGTGAAACTTGATGCTGCAAATCCATGCGGTCTGCTTCTGCTTTCAGTAATTGGGAATGGAGATCCTCAATCTAACAAATAGACAAGTACCAAACATTTAATAAAACAAAACAAAAATGCAAACAATTCTACCAAACACCATAAACATTAAAAGACTTGATATAATTACAACTTCTTTAGCAGATCCCTAACTGCTCAGAAAGGGCAAGCAAAAAGAAATGAAAGTTCATTCCTAGATATGGTCAGAAAGGAATAATCAAAATACCGGATGAGCTAGTATAAATCATCACATTGGCAGTTGCAAGGAAAGGCTTTAATCTAAACCAAGCCATGTTCTAATCATTCTCACATGCTGTAATTGACTTATTCTATCTCTATATCTGATTCTAGTGGGGGGGGGGGGAGGCAACAGATTGCAGTCATCAGAAGTGTGATATTAACATATCAATGCTTCTTTAGTATAAGAGGATTCTGCAGCTCACTTACAATATATTCAGAAAGAAAATGAATGTCACATATTAACAATACTGTACAATATTAACAATACAAAGAGCATTTGATAGAGCACCTTTAACGTGTGTGTTAAAACAAGCCAAGCACAGAACCAGAATTAAAGCAAAAAATATTATTCTTAATCCACCTCACTGTGCCTAGGTATTTCAGCATGTATGAGACATATCTTCTGAGGTACCTACACACAATGGGCTGAGTTCAAAATAAAACAACCGTACAGATTTCTGAGTTGAAAATGCTAACAAAAGTCAAACAATGAATGCTAATGGAACTGAGCCCCAAATCCCCCTCAACCAATTTCATCTCTTTTTCTAGCTCTCCAAAAAAAAAAAAAAAAGAGGGGGCAGGTAAAGCACTGAGTAAATAGGGAGAGTTTCTGATACTATAAAATATCAGAGGGGTAGCCATGTTAGTCTGTATCCACAAAAACAACAAGGAGTCTGGTGGCACCTTAAAGACTAACAGATTTATTTGGACATAAGCTTTCGTGGGTAAAAAACTCACTTCTTCAGATGCATGTGTGAAAATTGCAGATACAGGCATAAATATATATTGGTACATGAAGAGAAGGGAGTTACCTTACAAGTGGAGAACCAGTGCTGAAGGCCAGTTCAGTCAGGGTGGATGTGTTCTACTCCCAATAATTGATGAGGAGGTGTCAATATCAAGAAAGGGAAAATTCCTTTTGTAGTGAGCCAGCCACTCCCAGTCCCTATTCAAGCCCAAATTAATGGTGTTAAGTTTGCAAATGAACTGGAGCTCTGCAGTTTCTCTTTGAAGTCTGTTTTTGAAGATTTTTTGTTGAAGAATGGCTACTCTTAAATCTGTTATTGAATGTCCAGGGAGATTGAAGTGTTCTCCTACTGGCTTTTGTATGTTACCATTTCTGATGTCTCATTTGTGTCCATTTATCCTTTTATGTAGAGGCTGTCCGGTTTGGCCAATGTACATGGCAGAGGGGCATTGCTGGCACATGATGGCATATATCACATTAGTAGATGTGCATGTGAATGAGCCCCTGATGGTGTGGCTGGGTCTTATGATGGTGTCCCTAGAGTAGATATGGGGACAGAGAAGGCAACGTGGTTTCTTACAGGGATTGGTTCCTGGGTTAGTGTTTCTGTGGTGTGGTGTGTAGTTATTGGTGAGTATTTGCTTCAGGTTGGGGGTCTGTCTGTAAGCGAGGATTGGCCTGCCTCCCAAGGCCTGTGAGAGTGGAGGATCGTTTTCCAGGATAGGTTGTAGATCGTTGATGATGCGCTGGAGAGGTTTTAGCTGGGGGCTATACGTGATGATCAGTGGTGTTCTGTTATTTTCCTTGTTGGGCCTGTCCTGTAGTAGGTGACTTCTGAGTACCCGTCTCGCTCTGTCAATCTGTTTCCTCACTTCCCCAGGTGGGTATTGTAGTTTTAAGAATGCTTGATAGAGATCTTGTAGGTGTTTGTCTCTGTCTGAGGGATTGGAGCAAATGCGGTTGTATCTTAGGGCTTGGCTGAAGACAATGGATCGTTTGAGGTGTCCTGGATGGAAGCTGGAGGCATGTAGGTAAGTATAGCTCAGTAGGTTTCTGGTATTGGGTGGTGTTTATGTGACCATCACTTAATTTGCACTGTAGTGTTCAGGAACTGGATCTCTTGTGTGGACTGGTCCAGGCTGAGGTTGATGGTGGGGTGGAAATTGTTGAAATCCAGGTGGAATTCTTCAAGGGCCTCTTTCCTGTGGGTCCATATGATGATGATGTCATCAATGTAGCGCAAGTAGAGGAGGGGCGTTAGGGGACGAGAGTTGAGGAAGCGTTGTTCTAAGTCAGCCATAAAAATGTTGGCATACTGTGGGGCCATGTGGGTACCCATAGCAGTGCCACTAACTTGAAGGTATAAGTTGTCCCCAAATCTGAAATGGTTGTGGGTGAGGACAAAGTCACAAAGCTCAGCCACCAGGTGTGGCATGGCCTCATCGGGGATACTGTTCCTGACAGCTTGTAGTCTATCCTTGTGTGAAATATTGGTGTAAAGAGCTTCTACATCCATGGTGGCCAGGATGGTGTTTTCAGGAAGATCACTAATGCATTGTAGTTTCTTCAGGAAGTCGGTGGTGTCTCGAAGATAGCTAGAAGTACTGGTAAAGACAGTACTGTCTTTTCCGTAACTGGTGTTCTTCGAGATGTGTTGCTCATGTCTATTCCACAATAGGTGTGTGTGCTCGCCACATGCACCGGTGCAAGAAGTTTTTCCCCTAGCAGTACCCATAGGGGAGTGCCCCTAGCGACCCCTGGAGTGGCGCCTCCATGGACGGTATAAGGGGCATTGCGCGCTCCTCCCACTCTCAGTTCCTTCTTGCCAGTGTTGCCTGTCTAGGGTGCACTAATAATATTAATTTGGATAATATGGGAATTTAATTCTTATTTAATTTAATATAATTAATTAATATTAATAATAATTAATCATTAATATTAATTACTATGGGTCTTAGGCTCACCAATCTGTTTGATCAGAAGATAAAAGTTCTTGTCCCGAATCAGGCTCCACAGAATTTACAAAGGACCCTCGGGGGTATGCCAGGAAGCTCACACTGAGACAGATATAGCCTTAAAGACTTTTTATTAAAATCAATAATAGTAAGTAAGTGGTAAAATACTCAGAGTTCCAAAGTTACAATTGCATTACTGCTATTCAAAAGACACATACGATAATATAGTATTATATGCAACAAAGCTTTGGTTAATATACTCACACCCTTCCTTGATAACCTGGTGGTAAGAGACACAGGACCAGACTTGCAGTTCAGGTTTCTCAATTCTTGAGTGAGGGATGCAGTGCTTAGAAAAATCTAATGCTAAGAGCTATCAAAACTAAATTAGGGTTTACTTGACTAACAAACTTAAAATCAAAACCTAATAAACAAACTAAGAATAAAACTTAGGGAGACCAAGCTTAGCCTAGTTCCCTTGAAACTTAAAGTTTAAGAAGAACAAGTATAGCCTACTAATAGTAGTAGCCATAGTAGATAGATAGAAGAGGAATAGGAATAGAGATAGAGTAGAAATAGAATACTCTAGCAAGGTGGGTGTTACCTCTTTTATAGGGCACAAGTGCCAGAAATCCTTCCTCCTATGCCCAAATTTCATTCCTCACCCACAAAATGTTAGGGTACGCTTACCCCATAGGCTAGTATGTTTGTGCGTATTGATGACATGTACATACGCACATACGTTTCCTTGTGGTGTACCTGTTAAGTCTGTGGGTACAACACTGAAAAAAACCCTTTGCCATTCTCCATTATCTATTGGTCTAGATAAAAGGTCATAGACATAGACATGGGTACTTATCTATTTAGATAACAAGATGTAGGTCAACTTTGCTTTCTGGGTAAAAGGTCTTAATATAGATATGCTAACTTTGCCTTAGCTTAACATACAGGATATGGCCTGTAGGTCTCTTGCATTATAGACAAACTTACTTTAATATAAATTTATAAACCTATTACAATAAACCAAATACTTAAACTATAAGAAAAGATATATATATGCAAGCAACAGATTAGTCCTATAGGCTACACCAGACAACTCCAACAGAGGGGAAGGAGGGCAGGATGTGGAATAGACATTAGCAACACATCTCGAAGAACATCAGTTACGGAAAAGGTAACTGTCTTTCTTCGAGTGATTTCTCATGTATATTCCACAACAGGTGATTCCAAGCTATATCTGTTGGAGGTGGGTAGGAGTTCACAAACTCTCGGGACGGAGCACAGTCCTGCCGAACCTGGCGTCTTCTCTGGTCTGGGAGACAATCACGTAATGAAAGGTGAACACGTGAACTGAAAAACAGGTGGCAGCCCTACAAATGTCCTGAATGGGGACATGGGCTAAAAAGGCAGCCGACGAGGCCTGCGCCCTAGTTGAATGTGCCCTCACAATCGACGGCGAGGGGATACCCGCCAAGTCGTAACAGGTATGGATGCACAAGGTGATCCAGCTGGAGAGCTGCTGAGTGGAGATCGGCCAACCCCTCATGCATTCGGCCGAGGCGATGAACAGCTGCGAAAACTTCCTGAATGGCTTAGTCCGCTCCAGGTAAAAGGCCAGAGTCCGTCTAACATCCAGCGTGTGGAGGCGGCGCTCCTCACTGGATGCATGGGGCTTGGTGCAGAGGACCGGCAGGAAAATATCCTGACCCATGTGGTAGGCGGAGACCACCTTCGGGAGGAATGAAGGATGTGGGCGGAGCTGGACCTTATCCCTATGGAACACTATGTACGGGGGCTCAGAGGTCAGGGCCCTGAGTTCTGAGACCCGTCTAGCAGATGTGATCACCACCAGGAAGGCTAGCTTCCACAAGAGTTGTGACCAGGAGCATGTAGCTAACGGCTCGAAGGGGGGACCCGTCAATCGGGCCAACACCAAGTTCAAGTCCCACTGTGGGACTGGGGGCCTAACGTATGGGAAGAGATGATCCAATCCCTTAAGGAATCAGCCAGTCACAGCATGGGAGAAGACCGTGTGCCCCTGCACCGGCGGGTGGAAGGCCGATATGGCCGCCAAGTACACCTTGATGGATGAGGGCGCCAGGCCTTGGGCTCTAAGGTGCAGGAGGTTGTCTAAAATGAACTGGATCAGGGTAGCCACGGGGGAAACACCCCGCTCAGCCACCCACTGGGAAAACCGAGACCACTTTGCCAAGTAGGCTCGAAGCGTGGAGGGTCGCCTGCTTTCCAAGAAGATGCGCTCAATCCCCTCCGAGCACGTCTTTTCCTCCCGGCCTAACTATTGAGCAGCCACACTGTGAGGTGGAGTGCTGATAGGTTGGGGTGGAGGAGGCAGCCCTGGTCCTGGGAGAGCTGGTCCGGGCAGGATGGCAACGGCCATGACAGGGCGACCGCCAGGCTCGTGAGGGTCCTGTACCAATGTTGCCTGGGCCACGCCGGGGCAATCAGGAGGACCCGGGCCCTGTCCGTCTTTATCTTTTTCAGGACCTTGCCGATCAGCGGTATTAGGGGAAAGGCATAGAGAAACTGGCCCGACCAGGATGGGAAGAAGGCATCGGAGATAGCGTCCATTCTCAGTCCCCTCCAGAGCAGAAATGGGGACACCAGCAGTTCTGCCGAGTCATGAACAGGTCCACCTAGGGAGTTCTCCACTCTTGGAAAAGTCTGTGCACCTCTGGGTGTAGAGACCACTCGTGCCAAGAGGAGAAGTCTCGGCTCAGGTGATCTGCCTGCGAATTCCGGGCACCCGATAGGTGGTAGGCCTGTAGGCAAATGTCGTGGGCTATACAGAAGTCCCACAGCCTGAGGGCTTCCTGGCAGAGGGCAGAGGAGCGGGCCCTGCCTTGCCTGTTGATGTAAAACATCGAGGCCGTGTTGTCTGTGAGAACGCTGACCACTCTGCTCTCCAGGTGCGAGCAAAAGGCCATGCACGCCAGCCGGACCACCCTGAGTTCCTTGACATTATGATGCAGGGCGAGGTCCTGCGCAGACCACAGACCTTGGGTCTGAACGTCCCTTACATGGGCTCCCCACCCCAGGTCCCAAGCGTTGGACACCAGCTCCACCGACGGGGGCCTGCCCCTGAATGGGACCCCACAGAGCATTTTCCCGGGGAGGACCACCATTGTAGGGAGGCGATCACCAGCTCGGGCACAGTGAGGACCTTGTCCATCCTGTCTCTTGCCTGGGAGAACACCGAGGCCAACCAGAACTGGAGGGGCCTCATCCTGAGTCTGTGTGGCGAACCACATATGTGCATGCCAACATGTGACCCAGGAGCTGGAGACCCGCTCTGGCTGTTGTTACGGGAAACCTTATGACTGTGTCGATGAGCCCTTTCAGGGTCTCAAATCTGTCCGGTGGGAAGGAGGCCCTGGCCGACGTGGCATCCAGGACTGCCCTGATAAACTCTATGCGCTGTACTGGGACTAACGTGGACTTGGTGTCGTTCACCAACAGGCCCAGAGTGGCGCACATTGACAGGAGGAGCGCCACATGATCCCGCACCTGCGACCGGGAGCTGCCCTTGACCAGCCAGTCGTCCAGATAGGGGAAGATCTGGACCCCATGACGTCTAAGGTAGACCGTCACCACAGACATGCACTTTGTGAATACCCTGGGAACAGTGGACAGGCCAAACGGAAGGACCGTAAATTGGTCGTGCTCCTGCCCAACCGTGAAATGGAGGAAACGCCTGTGCCCCTCGAATATGGGGATGTGGAAGTACGCGTCCTGCAGATCGAGGGCGGCATACCAGTCCCTGGGATCCAGGGAGGGGATGATGGAGGCCAGAGAGACCATGAGGAACTTGAGCTTTACCATGTACTGGTTCAGGCCTCGCAGGTCCAGGATGGGCCTGAGCCTCCCTTTGGCCTTCGGGATAAGGAAATAGCAGGAGTAGTACCCCTTGTGTTTGAACTCCACTGGCACCACTTCTACCGCTCCTAAGCCAAAGAGCCGCCCCACCTCCTGCTCGAGCAGGGCCTCGTGAGAGGGGTCCCCCAGGAGGGACGGGGGCGGAGGGTGGATGGGTGGGATAGAGGTAAATTGGAGGGTGTAGCCCCGGGAGATGGTGTTGAGGACCTGTTGGTCCGAGGTCAGCCACGACCATTCCGGGAGAAAAGCACACAACCAGTTGGAAAAGGGAAGCTTTATTGCGGGTGGATCCCTGATGTGAACTGGTAGGTCGCCGTTTCCCTGCCTATTTGCCCTTGGAGGACCCAGGCTGGGGGGCAGACCGGGACTGCCTCTGCGGGTGTTTCTTATAGTCCCGCGACTTTTTATAAGCAGGCTCATATTTTGAGTGGGTGGCCTGGGTAGGAGCCTGCTGCGGCTTAAACTTAGGTCTAGCCGGAGCCAGAACATAGAGGCCAAGTGTCTTAAGCATAGTGCGAGAATCTTTCAGGCCGTGCAGCTTCACATCCATCTGTTCCACAAACAGAGCCTTTCCATCAAACGGGAGGTCCTGCAAGGAGTTCTGCGCCTCACTGGACAGCCCAGATAGCAGGAGCCACGATGCACTCCTCATGGACACCACGGAGGCCATGGGCCGTGCAGCCGTATCTGCCGCATCCAACGCTGCCTGCAGGTTTGCCCTGGCAGCCACTGTACCCTCCTCCACCAGAGCTTTGAACTCCTTCCTGTCGTGCTCCTGGAGGGAGTCCTCGAATTTGGGCAGAGAGCCCCACAGACTGAACTCATACCGACCCAGGAGAGCCTGATGGTTCGCCACCCGTAACTGGAAACTCAAGGATGAATAAACTTTTCTCCCAAATAAATCCAGCCTCCTTGAGTCTATTTTTCGGAGTAGGGGCTGGTTGGCCCTGCCGCTCCCTGTGGTTGACTGACTCTACCACCAGGGAGTTAGGGTCAGGGTGGATGTACAGATATTCATGTCCCTTGGCGGGCACAAAGTATTTGCGTTCCTCTCTTAGAGAAGGGGGGCAAGGAAGCTGGGGTTTGCCACAAGGCATTTGAAATTTTTGCTACCCCCTTGTGGAGTGGAAGGGCCACCCTGCCCGGTACCAAGACGGATAGGACATTGAAGAGGGAGTCCAAGGGCTCCTCCACCTCCTCAGCCTGAAGGTTGAAGCTTGATGCCACCCTTTTCAATAGTTCCTGGTGGGTTTTAGAGTCCTCCTGCAGAATGGAGGGAGGAGGGGCCATAATCGCCTCATCAGGGGAGGGTGAGGCGGCAGGCGTGGTACTTTGTGCGTCCGCCAGGACCGGAGGACCCACCACTTGGTCGCCCTCCGGGCACGGCACCGAAGATGCACATCCCACTGATTCCTTTCTTGGAGGCTGGGACGGGGAGGCCGACAGCCGTTCTGAGGCTCCGGCCACCAAGCGAGCCTCCACCGGGGGCTGCGTCGGGAGCCACGGGGCCCATTGGTACCACTGTGCCGGCCACGGAGCCCAGTGCCACTGCACCTCTGGTGAAGAAGGCATCTGGATGTCCAGAGAAGCCTGCTCCGAATGAGCTGGGCTATTCCGCTCAACCTGAGTGGGAGGCCTGGAGGCCGATGGGAACCGAGGATTGACCAACATGGGTCTAGCCTCTCCCCCGGTTTTGCTTCGGTGCCACGGCGGACTTCTTCTTAGCCTTCTTGGCGTGCCCCGCAGACAGGGAGCGGTGCCGACTGGTAGATGGCACCGATGGGTCACCGCGCACCGACACTGCAGTACCCGGTGCGGACTCGGAGCGGCGCACCGGAGTCGGGGTCAACGCCGACTCCATCAGGATAGCCCAGAGCCGAATGTCTCTTTCTCTCTTGGTCCAAGGATTGAAAGACCGGCAAATCTTGCAGCGATCGCTCAGATGGGTTTCGCCCAGACAGCGTAAACAGTTCGTGTGTGGATCACTCACTGGCATCGGTCGCCTACAAATGTTGCACAACTTAAAACCCGGGGCACGGGGCATGCCCCGGTCCGGGTGCACTAAACTAAACTAATCTAACTACTTCAGCAACAGGTACTACTACACTGAACGAACAAGAGTTCTGGAGGAAAGCTGCAGACAAGCTGGAGCAGAGCAGCTCCGAAGCACCTTCACTGGCAGCAAGGGTGGGGGGAGCGAGCAGCGCCCCTTATACCGCGCCATGGAGGCGCCACTCCAGGGGTCGCTGGGGTGCTCCCCTACGGGTACTGCTAGGGGAAAAACTTCCAGCACCGGTGCATGTGGGGAGCACACACACCTCCTGTGGAATACACATGAGCAATCACTCGAAGAAGTAGTGTAGGGTCTGAGGAGAGAGTCTAAATAGCCAGATAATCCTGCTCTAAGAGTGCCAATTCCTGAGATGATGGGGCGTCCAGGATTTCCAGGTTTATGAATCTTGGATAGCAGATAGAATACCCCTGGTCGAGTCTCTAGGGGTGTGTCTGTGTAGATTTGTTCCCGTGCTGTAGCAGGGAGTTACTTGCGCAGATGGTGGTACTCCTCAGTGGGATCGGAGGATAGTGGCCTGTAGAATGTGGTGTTGGAGAGTTGCCTGGCTGCCTTCTGTTTATAATCCACCAGTTCATGACGACTACAGCACCCCCTTTGATTATAATGTCAGAGTTGTTTCTGAGGCTGTGGATGGCATGGTGTTCTGTACAGCTGAGGTTATGGGGCAAGTGATGCTGTTTGTTCACAATTTCAGCCTGCGCACATCTGTGGAAGCACTCTATGTAGAAGTCCAGTCAATTTTCCCTCTCTTGGTATTGACACCTCCTCCTCAATTATTGGGAGTGGACCACATCCACCCTGACTGAACTGGCCTTCAACATTGGTTCTCCACTTGTAAGGTAACTCCCTTCTCTTCATGTGCCAATATGTATTTATGCCTGTATCTGCAATTTTCACTCCATGCATCTGAAGAAGTGAGTTTTTTTACCCACGAAAGCTTATGCCCAAATAAATCTGTTAGTCTTTAAGGTGCCACCGGACTCCTCATTGTTTCTGATGCTATACTGGATTCCCGGGTCTTTCAGATTCTACAGTTTCAGTGTGCCTTTTTCAGGCCCAAATATAGACAGTTTGCATAGTACTTTTACTATATTTCTATTGTAGCAAGTGTTTCTATACCACTCTGATGTCTGGAGTCACTAACTATCAACAATACTATGTACCGCATATCACAGAACAGTTACAAATACACAATATGCAAAAACACCATCTGAAATGCACCTAGAACAGTGCATGTGTTTATCCAATGTAAACAACTCAACTATTTAAAAAGTTGGAGGATAAAAAGTACACACATACAAAAGTGTGTTTGAGACGGTAATGCATTCAGAGACACTTAGAAATGCAAATGCCTACATAATGTATTATATATATTTCTTCATCCCCCAGCTGGATGTCTGCAACAAATGAAGCTCTCGGGAACAGTTTGTCTTCTTGATCCAGTCTATTTTTATAACACACACCAAGAATAGACACTGAAGGAGCTTCGGTAGATATCAACATGACATAATGCCATCGAAGGAATGGCTTTAGGGACTATTTTTAATGCTGAGAAGCTCCCATTTTTTATATGATCTTATGTAGATCAGTCTAGTAGGCATTGCTTTGTACACTTCCTTCCTTCCTCCCCCAAACAATGTTGTTATTCGAGTAACTGACAGCAAGATAAAAGAGACAGGCTTGAGCCTAGCTTAATATGAAAGGAGGAGGATTTTCATGGCATGAAAGTAGTTACCTGATGCAGAAGAGCTTCTCGACTGTCTTCTGACTGATCTAACTTCCTCTGGGACCGCTCCAACTCCTGCTCAAGCTTATAATTTGATTAAGGATGAAGAGACAAAGTTACACATTCATCCTGGTACTAAAATATTTTAACTATTTAAAACTAAACTTGTATTTAAAAAATAAAAATAATTTCTTATACTTCTAACCCTGAACATGTAAAGCAAACTGTGTTATAAGATGCTACAAACATATCTACAATTATTACAATGATATAGTTTATAAATTTATCATGCAGTATGTAATCATTTATCTCATATATACTCTGTACTACCACCTGTGGCTACAAAATGGTGTATGCATTCCCAAACTAAAACAATGTTAAAATGGGAGTTAAAACTGAGAGCACATATCACTAATTTAGGATAAACTGCCTTACAAAGATGACGCAATTATCCAAAAAATAAGCATTAAAAACTCAGGAAATTCAGAGTAAAAAGATTATGTTTAAAAGAAATCCAAACATGTTAAAATATGAAAATGCACAGGTAGGGCACTCAAACCATTTTAATTCTGCCTTTTAGCCATACCACACAATAACTATGGAATAATGACTGATATATAACAGAACTTGGTCCGAGATAATATGATACTCATTTTTAAAGAAAGACCGAGGGTGGGGGGAGGGGTTCCATTTTTTTCTCTTTGTGTTGTCATTAAACTGTTTTGTTACCTTGACTGTGCAATTCCATACTATGTGGTAGATAACAAAATGCTGAATTGGTTTTAGTCAAGCTTTAAAAAAAGTACTGCTCCAGGGTCAAGAAGTAATGTGTAACATTTTAGACTGAAAGGTAATAGACTGATAGTGTTATATGATCTGAAAATGACTTTTAAAAATGAAAATTCTTGTTGCTGCATGCTTCATTTATAAAAACTTTAAAAAGTGCATATAGTTGATGCTTCGCCTGATGGCTAGCACTTTATTGGCACTACCAGAAATAATAAATCAAATGGATGTTCAATTTCCATCAGTACTAATGCATTTAATCTTCTGTGTATGGTGCAGTTAATTCATCCCTGTAACTACTCTATTGAGACCCTCTCTGGAGGCAAAGTTATTTTTGGATAGAAAAAATTGTATTTGCATAAATGGCAGCATGGACGGTGGCACAGAAAGGTTTATCAGAGAAGCTGATAAATGGGCACACAAGCCTGGTATTAATGGCAGAGCAGAGTAGGTAGGAGACTGTGAAACAATACATGGGTGGATATAGCAGGAAAGAGCAAAGCTTTGAAGGTATTGATAACAAATCTGAACTTTATGCAGTGGAGAAAGGGTAGCCAGTGGAGAGATACAAAAAGGGGTGGCATGGTCAAAACTACTGGCAAAGAAGCTAATCTTAGCAACAGCATTTCTATGGACTGTAGGAGAGTTATATGGGTGTCAGAGAGGCCAGGAAGAGGAAGAGGAGATTTTAATAATCAAAATGGGAAATAATCCAGATGAGAGAGTGAGCTGCAAGGACGTAAAGAATATGTTAGATCTTAGAGATGCTGTGAAGTAGGAAGCCAATAACTTTGTACATGGTTTAGCTGTGTGGGGCAAGGTGAAGGGAAGTGTCAAAGTAATCCCTAAGCTACAGGCTTGACTGACTGGGAGGTTGCTGGTGTTGTCAACAATAACAAAACAGAAGGGTAGAAGTGAGGGCTTTGGAGGGAAGACGAAGAGTTCAGTTTCAGCCGTGTTTGCAGTGTATGGTGCTAAAAAGTACCTTGCCATTTTAAAAACTAAAAACACAGGGTTTCACACTGCTAATGCCTCTTACAAAAGAAGCAAGATGTGGCCTTAAACAAAACATAAGAACTGAACATTCTAGACCAGTGTTTCTCAATGACAGTCTGTGAACTGGCACCAGTCCCTGAGATCTCCCTGACACAGTTTAGGAAGGCAGCAAGCCAGTCCTTGGTATCAAAAAAGTTGAGAAACATTATTCTAGACCACAAGCAGTTGGAAACTATCACAACAGAAAAAGACTACACTGAAAACTTATTTTAAAAAATAATTTAAAAAAAGAGAAAATTAAATTAAATTAAATTCTTACTTTGCTCTTTTCATTTTCAGATTTCAAAAGTTTATTTTTCATCAATCCTTCCATTTCATCAGCTTTAGCATCTCGTTTCCTTAAAGCCTTAAAAGGGGAAAATATTGTGAACTTTATTACAGCAGAGTTACCGAATCCTCATTTATAAAATCTGCTGAAATGTAAAATATCAGCTGGTACATTTATTAAGAAAAAAAATATATAAGTTATAAGTATTTTTGTCTATACTTCAAATTTCTAAACAAAAACAATATAATATCTCTTACTGGGAGAGATTATATTTATTTTCACACACACACACCCCCAAACAGCTGTGCCAAATACTTATGAGTGCAGAGACAAGATTGACCTTGGCATCCTTCTAATCTATAAACTTCCAGACTCCAAAGGCTGACCCTTGCCTTTCCTGCATGGAAAAAGAATAGAAGCATGGTTCCCCTACAAATATGAACACTTTCTTTGACATGGGAAACCTACTACCCCACCTAAAATATGCTGGTAGTAGCAAGTACTATGTACTTGCATTAATTATGACCAGTACTAAGGAAAACATTATTAGATACTAAAGCTGAACCTGAATAGTGGCAAGATACCCACCTCTATCTATAACTGGACAGATGTCTGCACTTTATCCTATCAAACATAGACCCACCCACAATGTTCCACATATTCATTACTTCAAAGGCTGATAATTTCAACTCGTATCTTGGAATGAAGACACCAATCTAAAACGCTACCTCCTACAAAATCCAAAGATACGGTATCTATTCTGCTTAGTAACAGTTTACCACAAACATCTGCTTTCTGAATTCATTGTGGAACTAATGAAAAGTTCAGTTCAAGGTCTCTATCTTCATACTCAGAGCCCTTCTAAAGTGACCATGAACTCCTACAATAGCTGTGTACAACCAGAACAATTAAACTGATGACCACCAGTAGAACACTTGAGCACGTGGAAACAAAATTTTCATAGCAGCTGGATCTAAACTATGAAACTTGTTCCAACAAGGTAGAAGAATTATCACAGACTTCACCACTTTCAGAGCTCATTTCTTCAACTTAGTTTTCCCTCAAAAAGTTCTTCATTCACACAAAAAAGCGCATTTACACAATGACAAATAAAAACAATTCTGAGAGTTAATCAAGCTATTTATTTTACTGGCTGAGAAAGGAGACTAAGTTTGTTGTATTTCAATTTAAAAGATACTTAGGTACAATGGTGACCGGGTCAGTGTTGATAAACAAAAAGTGAGAACTCTGTTATTCTCCAACAATTATATCAATTCAAAAAATATGTTCATGCAATCTACTTAAGAGTTCAAAGCCACACAAGAGTTAGGTGTTCAAAGTTAAGGTTTCTGCAGCAGTTACAACTCAACTCCCTTGCGCATGTGCATTACTTCAGACTGTATATGCTGTTACACACACAAATACAGACATGCATGAGTGCACACAGCAAGACAGAATTATGATAGCTTCAGTATCTATAACTATGGTGTCAAAGGGTCGATGGCTCCTTTAAGATGAGTCCAGGCCGAGGTTAACCATGACAAGTTAATTTAAGGGGAACAAGCCTATCTAGGTAGCTGAGTAACAAGCACCTCAGCCTGAAAATGGCCAACAGGCTCAGTTATAGGGAGGTGTTCACAGAGAGAGGAGCTCTCCTACTAGAGAGGAGCTCCTAGAGAATCACAGGCCCTGAGGAGGAGGGCTATGCAATCCCTGAGTCCTAGGACAGAGACTTGATTTTAAGTTTATTTGTATTTAATGAAGTAGAATCCCAGCAGGGGAATTCGTCTTACACTTTGTTGGACCTGTGTGGAGTTCTTAAGGAGCCCTGAAAGAAGGGAAATGGAGGGAGGGAGGGAGTGCCTGCAAGGCTCCTCCCCACCCCAGGCAAGCAGGGGTCCCTACAGGGGAGGCACACCCTGTAACATATGGATTTGTTTATATTTACACAGTTCGGTCAACTATAACATTGCAACAATATAGCTTTTTCATTTTATATTTTCAAAAAGCAAATGTTAAATTACACACAGTGAGATTCAGAATGTATTAAAAACCTATCCTAGGAAAAAGATACAATATAAGTGTAAAGTATTATTAGAAATAGTATCAATTATTACAAAAGTTTTAAAGAAACAGACTTTATTTTCTATTGTACATAAAGTAAAGGGTTTGTTTCCTGATCATGTTTCAAATGCATTTTGAATCTTGCATCGCTGTGTTCATTTCAATGTGCAATCACTGAACTGTGGGTATGTTTGTCTTTTTTAAAAATAAAAAATAAATACTAAAAGCTATATTAATGGAGAAGTCAACGTGAGAGAGGATCAGAAGTTGCCATTCCTCCCCAGAGGTTACTCAGAACACTACCAACATCTCCCTAATTTTCATTGCAGAAAATTGAGACTTTTAAAGGCAAACTCTTGCCTTTGCAGAGACGTGTGTGTGTGTGTGTGCGCGCACATATGTGTATGTTTGGTTTGTTTCTAAAAGAGAAACTTAAGTTTTCCTGTGGTGGTTTTCACTATAAAAAGGGACAACAACTGTTTTTCCTAAAACATAGTTTTTCCTAGAACGTTCAAAATATGGTTGTGTGTATCATTGAACTCAGTCTACCCACTGGTTATAGTCCAAAACTTCCTCCTTCCCATTTCCTCTGAAACTAAAATGACAAGATACTAGATATGTTGTTTGCAGTGTTGTTATAGCCGTGTTGTCCCAGTATATGAGAGAAACAAAGTGGGTGAGGTAATATCTTTTAATGGACTAACTTTCATTAATGGAAGAGATAAGCTTTCAAGCTGCACAGAGCTCTTCTTCAGGTCTGGAAAAAGTAATCAGTGTCACAGCTAAAAACAAGGTGGGACAGATATCTAATGCCTTATGCTTAACTACTAAAACTGATAGAAAATATAACTGACTGATCTACAAGAGAGCTAGGATCCTGAAAATTATGCTATTGTAAAGCCTTAGATATTGTGCAATTCACAGCATTTCATAAAAATGCAGCTTATTTGGATAACATTCATTTATATGATGCTATTTATTTGCATACTCATCCCACAAACTCATAGTAAGTACAAAACAAAGCAAAAGCAAAATAGGAGTTTATGTATTATTTTGCCCTTTATAGTTTGTTTTTACTTTAAAGTGGTTAAGATATAAAGCAATGTATGCCCTGATCTGATATGCATGTTGTCTTTAAAATGCTTTAAAATTACAGCAACAGCTTAGAGCCTTAATGGAAGGCCCCTGGGGCATATTTAAATATTTAATAACAGTTTTTCTTTAAATTTGCATATTTCCATTATAAACAACTCAAATTGTTGAATATTACGCTAATGTAAACATGAGGTTGATGAATCTGAAATCTCACATTTACATATTCTCTAAAAATACTTTTCTTCTAATTTTGTTTTAAATTATAATTTTAAAAAATTAATTTCCAGATCTACCACTTGCACAGATAACTGCTTCAAATGCTGCCATAATGATATATGTCTGCACATAGACTTTGAAGACAAAAGGCTAAGTTAATGCAATGTTAAGCATTCAAATGTTAAGAAATGTCTCGTCTAAAGCTGAATATGTAAACTTCATTCTGCCCCTATAATGTCTCAATTACTTAATACAGTTTTCCTTAATTACCTATGTAGCATTTTGTTGTGTCCCCACAACTCTCACACTTATTCTATTTTCATAATCATCCAACATTTATCTTTATTGGCTTTCCCTTTTTATAAAGTTCTCGTCCCTCTAAAATAATGCAAATTAATTTGGCAGTACACAGGTACTATATCAGCAGTACTAAAATTATGATCCCAGATAAATGGCATTTTAAAATGGTGATTGGTTGTGTACCAATGAGGAGTATACTGTAATAACTTATATATAACATCTTTCATCCAAAAAATGTTCAAACTGAGACTCACTTTTCCAGTAGTGTAAGGCTCCCATTTCTAATCCTGCAGGATCACAAGATTTTTGTGTGAATGAAGAACTTTTTGAGGGAAAACTAAGTGTCTGCTCACTGGAAGCCTACTAGGGCTCCCAACACTGCTAATGCTGGGAATACTGATCTGGAGTTAGAGAGTGGATAGCATATGTCATTACATCAGCAGTGCATCTTAATCCACAGAAGACAACCTAGAAATTAATATACCATCTCAATTTACCAAACGTGCTGTGATAAGTGAAGGGGGTGGGGAGTAGCTCCCTTTTATGGACACCCAGCCAGCCAGTTAGCTATAAAGACCTTCTTAGTGGCTGTTCTCTGCTTGCTTTACCTATAAAGGGTTAATAAAGTTACCAGGTAAAGGAAAGGGAGTGGGCACCTGACCAAAAGAGCCAATGGGAAGGCTAGAACTTTTTAAAATAGGGAAAAAAAACTTCCCTTTTGTGTCTGTTGTGTTCTCTGGGAAAGAGAGGAACAGGGAGCAGTTATGCTATGAGAAGTTTTAAGCCAGGTATGATCATAAATCATCAGATCATACCTAGAACTACTTATTTGGAACTCCCAAATGTGTAAGTAGATCAGGAATGTTTAGAAAGACACGAGTAGGTTTATTTCTGTTTATTTCTTGGCTTGTTGACTTCTCCGTGCTAACCCCAAATGCTTTTGTTTTGCTTGTAACCTTTAAGCTGGACCTCACAAAATTTAAACATCAAGAATAATCTTCTTAAGTGAGTTTTTTAAAATCTAGCAAAAACCTAAGTTCCAGATGTATTTTCTTTCTTTTTGTTTTTAATAAAATTTACCCTTTTTAAGAACATGATTGGATTTTTGGTGGCCTAAGAGGTTTGTGCATATGTTGTTTAATTAGCTGGTGGCAACAGCTGATTTCCTTTGTTTTTCTCTCTCAGCTCTTCCCCAAGGGGGGGGGGGGAGGAGGGCTTGAGAGTACCCCACAGGAAGGAATTCCCAAGTGCGCCTTTCTGGTTCCAAAAGGGGTTTTGCATTTGGGTGGAGGCAGCGTTTACCAAGCCAAGGTCAGAGAAAAGCTGTAACATTGGGAGTTTAATACAAGCCTGGAGTGGCATGTATTAATTTTTAAAATCTTTGCGGGCCCCCACCTTCTGCACTCGATGTGCCAGAATGGGGAATCAGCCTTGACATGTGCTGAATGATATTTAGGCCATTAAAACAGCAATAACATCAAATTAAAAAAGCACTCTCACACCACTGGTATTACAAATATGCTGCTCTATTTTATTTTCCTGGTATAGTAAAAAGAAATAGTCCATAAATATTTCAGTTTAAAGAAACTGAATAGGCATATGAAAGCGCTAAAAATCATAGAAAAGAAAGTGACATTAAAATAAAGAAAATGAAAGGAACTCTCATACACATAAATCTCTTCAATTGCAAATGCAGCTACTTCAGGGTGGAGCCAACTAGGCAACCAGTTAATACAGCAAAATGCAAAACAGTTGGGGAAAGGGAACATTTGGTCAATTGTATCTAGTGTGACACCTCTATCTTGGTGGGTCCTGCACTTATTGGCGGATTTTCTTGCCTCAGAGATTCACCATGTGGGTTGGGGAACAGCCGAGAGACCTTCCCCTCTGAAAGAACCCACAGTCCAGGTCAATTGGAAGGTTTGGGGGGAACCCAGGCCCGCCCTCTAATCCGGGTTCCAGCCCAGGGCCCTGTGGACTGCAGCTGTCTATAGTGCCTCCTGTAACAGCTGCATGACAGCTACAACTCCCTGGGCTACTTCCCCATGGCCTCCTCCAAACACCTTCCTTATTCTCACCACAGGACCTTCCTCCTGGTGTCTGATAACACTTGTGCTCCTCAGTCCTCCAACAACACACTCTCAGCACCTTGCGCCTCTTGCTCCCAGCTCCTCACACTCACACCACAAACTGAAGTGAGCTCCTTTTAAAACCCAGGTGCCCTGATTAGCCTGCCTTAATTGATTCTAGCAGCTTCTTCTTAATTGGCTCCAGGTGTCTTAATTAGCCTGCCTGCCTTAACTGGTTCTAGCAGGTTCCTGATTACTCTAGTGCAGCCCCTGCTCTGATCATTCAGGGAACAGAAAACTACTCATCCTGTGACCAGTAAATTTGCCCTCTACCAGACTCCTGTACCCCACTGGTCTGGGTCTGTCACACTAGGCAGACTGTTTGTTTGTATGAACCCCACTATCAAAATATTAAAGTCTGTGCAAAGCAGACAGATGGACCATTAGTTTTTAAAATCTCACCTTAAAGGCTCACACACTAGATTGCATCTGAAAACTTCTGATAATTCAACTGTTCTTATTTATTACAATGCTATCCTTGCTCTGTACAACCTTCTACTTCTTTCTGACAAAGGTAAAACCAACTCTTACTGGGTATGGGCTAGAAAGAATGGCCTTTTCATGTGTATTTGAATGAAAAGATGTTTATGGAAACAAATATTTTGTTGTCTTTGCGTGTTAATATTATAAGTTCAGAGACAGGTAGGTGACATAATATCTTTTATTGGACCAACTTCTCTTGATAGAATGGACAAGCTTTTGAGCTTTACAGAGTTCTCTCTCAAGTCTGGAGAAAGTAACTAGAGTGTCTGAGCTAGATACAAGGTGGGACAAATTGTTAAATGTAAGGGGTTCACATGTGCTTTAGGAGACCACTTACAATGAAGTGGGCAATTAAGGATTAGTAGGCAGTAAAACGAATCACAAATTTTTGTAATGAGCCATAAAACCAGTGTCTCTGTTAAGTCCATGGTTTTTAGTGTCTAGAAGAGTTACTTATTTTAGCTCTCAGGCCTTTCTTTTGAAGGTGTTGTGCAGGTTTCCTTTGAGGTCAAGGAATGAGAGGTCAGAAGTGGAGTGATTACCTTATGAACAGTGTTCACTCGCAAGTAACTGGGTGTTTTTCTTTTATCATTTTTCTGTGTGAGTTCCTTTGAGAGCATAGTTATTGTCTCAGCAGGGCCGTCCTGAGGATTTTTGGGGCCCTATGCAGTATTATTAAACTGGTGACCCTATGCCTGATGGCAGCCCAGGCTCGCATATGTATTTTAGATAAGGGTTGTCTTTTGAAGGATTTATTTAAAAAAAAAATATATATATATATATATATATATGTATGTGTGTGTGTGTGTGTGTGTGTGTGTGTGTCTGAAGATCCAAGCATTTAAGGCTAAAGATGAATACTCAGATTGTGCATCTAAAAATCTATACAAGGATTTTTTTAGAGATGTGATTTTATAATCTTCAGCAACACACTAATGAAATATTTTTAAAGCAAATTTTAAACTAAGGTCCTGTAGAGTAACATGTTCTGAGTAAATATTACCGTAATGCACAACTGTTTTTGTCAGTAAATTCAGAAATTGACAGTATATACCTGGGGGTTGGCAAATGCCTGTTAAATGGCTTCATTACCACTTGAATGGCTCTTTAACAGTTTCAATGTTGTGCTAATAGGTCTGGCAGGCGGGAAGGCTTTTTCACTTTGAAGAACTAGGTCCCCTCCGGAGGAAGACTTACCAGACTGCAGCAGCCAGCTGTGGCAGGAGCCTGCAGGAAGGGTCAGAACAGGGAGAGGAAGAGGCAGGAGGGTGGACACTAAGACCCGGGGATGCCCCAAATTTTCAGGTGCCCTGCACAGCCGCATATGCTGCATATGCCTAAGGACGGCCTTGTGTCTCAGTTTACTCTCATAACAGTGCTGGGGTATCTGATGCACTGGATGAGTTACACCACATGTTGTGATAGGCATGTGTAGGACCCATGTATCTTAAAAGGTGTAATGGGGTGGGGGTATGGATCATCATAGCAATGGAGATATGACTGCAGATTTTTCATCTGTTGTTATTGCAGGAGCTGGTGCCATTTTGAGTTGGTGTGCTCTTGTCTGTGGAGAGCTTGCTTCTGATGATGAGCTTGGTGAGGTTGTAGGGGTTGTTTGAAGCCAGAAGAGGGGTTTGGGAAAGCTTTTTTTAAGATTGTGGTCCCCATCAAGCATGGGTTGTAATTGTTTGATGATACCACATACAGGTTCTAGTGTGGGGTGGTAGGTGACAACTAGTGGTGTACAATCAATAGGGATTCTTTTCCCCCTCTACTGAAGCAAATTCTTCCAGTGTATTTGTGTGGCCCATTCCATGATGCAATCTACTTCTCTGGTGGCGAGTCCTTGTTTAGTGAAGGCAGTTTTAAGTGTGGTTAGGTATGTATCCCAGACTTTCTCTACTTAGCAAATTCTATGGTATCTGAGTGCTGGCTGTAGACAACAGATTTATTAGTGTGGCGGGGCTGATTACTGGATCTCTGAAGATAAGTGTGGTGATACATGGGTTTCTTTTGTATAGTCGTTTCTAGGTTTCATTGTTGAAGCTGATCATGGTGTCCAGTTGATGCTGGTAATGGAGTGTTCTAGAAAGAATTTGATGGATGGGCAGTGGTTGTTGATATAGTGGTGGAAATCTATGAGATAGTTTACGTCTTCTATCCAGAGGAAGAAAATATCATTGATGTGCCTCATAGATTCATAGACTCTAGGACTGGAAGGGACCTCGAGAGGTCATCGAGTCTAGTCTCCTGCCCTCATGGCAGGACCAAATACTGTCTAGACCATCCCTGATAGACATTTATCTAACCTACTCTTAAATATCTCCAGAGATGGAGATTCCACAACCTCCCTAGGCAGTCTATTCCAGTGTTTAACCACCCTGACAGTTAGGAACTTTTTCCTAATGTCCAACCTAAACCTCCCTTGCTGCAGTTTAAGCCCATTGCTTCTTGTTCTGTTCTTAGAGGCTAAGATGAACAAGTTTTCTCCCACCTCCTTATGACACCCTTTTAGATACCTGAAAGCTGCTATCATGTCCCCTCTCAGTCTACTCTTTTCCAAACTAAACAAACCCAATTCTTTCAGCCTTCCTTCATAGGTCATGTTCTCTAGACCTTTAATCATTCTTGTTGCTCTTCTCTGGACCCTCTCCAATTTCTCCACATCTTTTTTGAAATGCGGTGCCCAGAACTGGACACAATACTCCAGTTGAGGCCTAACCAGGGCAGAGTAGAGTGGAAGAATGACTTCTCGTGTCTTGCTCACAACACACCTGTTAATGCATCCCAGAATCACGTTTGCTTTTTTTGCAACAGCATCACACTGTTGACTCATATTTAGCTTGTGGTCCACTATAACCCCTAGATCCCTTTCTGCTATACTCCTTCCTAGACAGTCTCTTCCCATTCTGTATGTATGAAACTGATTGTTCCTTCCTAAGTGGAGCACTTTGCATTTGTCTTTATTAAACTTCATCCTGTTTACCTCAGACCATTTCTCCAATTTGTCCAGATAATTTTGACCCTATCCTCCAAAGCAGTTGAAATCCCTCCCAGTTTGGTATCATCTGCAAACTTAATAAGCATACTTTCTATGCCAATATCTAAGTCGTTGATGAAGATATTGAACAGAGCCGGTCCGAAAACAGACCCCTGCAGAACCCCACTTGTTATACCTTTCCAGCAGGATTGGAAACCATTAATAACTACTCTCTGAGTATGGTTATCCAGCCAGTTATGCACCCACCTTATAGTAGCCCCATCTAAGTTGTATTTGCCTAGTTTATCGATAAGAATATCATGTGAGACTGTATCAAATGCCTTACTAAAGTCTAGGTATACCACATCCACCGCTTCTCCCTTATCCACAAGACTCGTTATCCTATCAAAGAAAGCTATCAGATTGGTTTGACATGATTTGACATGTATATTGCTGGTTTCGTGTGCATTTTTCCAGAAATTCTGCCTCGAGGGGGCCCATGAAGAGAGTGTCATATTGGGGAGCCATCCTAATACCCACGGCTGTTCCCATGGTTTGGACAAGTATTTGTTATAAAATGTAAAGTTGTTGTGGGTGACAAGGAGATGGATGAATTTTGAGGACTATGATGGAGTCTGTATTGTCTGCTGGTTCAATCACTACCTGGTGGCTGGATTTCAGGAGCTGAATAGAAATCCTTTTGGTGGTGGAGAGACTGTGGTGAATGTAATGTTGGTTGAGGATTTCACAATTTTTATTTATTCATTTGCTGAAGCAACCAATGTAATGATCTAATGTGTGGTTCTGTCCACTGGAGATGTCCAGACAGATGATTCTTTTTTCTTATATGACTGTTGGTGGGGATGTGATAGTTTTGGGTGGTGACATCTTTCTTGTGAAAGAATTCCTTGAGGCGGAGTTGGTGGAATTAGTTTAGAAAGTTCTTATAAGTCATCTACTAGAACCCAATTTGAGAAGAGATTATCACAATAAGCAGGTAAACCACTTATCATTTGGGCCAAATAAAATATTATTTTATAACTCAGAATATTTATATAAATTTAAAGCTAGGTGAGAAAAAAAGATGTGGCTGGAATAATCAAAAGAGTGTTACAATTATTTACAAGGGACTGAAGAAAATCAACCATGCAAGTTGCTACCAAAGGAATATGCCATTGCGCCTCCTACTCCACTGTACTTATTAGAAGAACGGAAGACTCTGACCATTGCCCCACAACTGTATTCCTGGCTTTGTGGTATAAAAACATGCCTCTATCTCTAGCCTGAGCTAGAATAGGTAACAAAAAATGGTTACTATCCTTTTGAAACGATTCTTCTTCAAGATGTGTTGCTCATGTCCATTCCATGTTAGGTGTGAGTACGCTGCATGCACGGTTGCCAGAGATTTTTCCCTTATCATCATCCATTGGGCTGGCTCTAGCGCCCTCTGGAGTTGCACGCATGTAAGGGACACTGTCAAACCCACACCCTCTCAGTTCCTTTTTGCCAGTAACTCCGACAGAGGGGTAGGAGAATGGGTTATGGAATGGATGTGAGCAACACATCTCAAAGAACAGTTACAAAAGGTTAGTAACCATTTTTTCTTCAAGTGCTTGCTCATGTCCAGTCCATCCTAGGTGATCCACAAGCAATACCCCAGGAGCTGGGCTCAGAGTTCATGGATGTGCTGGCTGCAACGCTGCTCTCTCAAAACTGGCATCATCTTGGGCCTGTTGGGTGATGGCGTAGTGGGATTCGAAGGTATGAACCGATGACCAGGTTGTGGCTCTGCAGATGTCCTGGATTGGTACCTGCACAAGAAACACTGCTGACAGTGCCTGGGCTCTTGTGGAATGAGTGGTCACAATGGCCAGAGGCGGGATGCTTGCCTGCTCGTAGCAAGCCCAAATATAGGCAGTTATCCAGGATGAGATTCTTTGGGTTGACACAGGTAGCCGGCTCATCCTGCTATTGCTACAAAGAGTTGAGTGGATTTCTGGAAGGGCTTAGTCTTCTCAATATAAAAGGTGAGGGCCTGCCTAACATCCAACATATGAAGCAGTTGTTCCTCAGAGCTTTTTTGAGGTTTTGGGAAGAAGACAGGTTGAAAGATGACCTGGTTGTTGTGGAATTGTGACACCACCTTTGGCAGGAAGGCTGGATATGGGCGCAGTTGGCCCTTGTCCTTGAAGAACACCGGATAAGGTGGTTCTGACGAAAGGGCCCTGATCTCAAAGATCCTTCTGGCTGAGGTAATCACCACCAGGAAGGCAACCTTGCAGGAGAGAAGTAGTAGCGAGCACAACATTAACTGCTCAAAAGTAAGCCTTGACAGGACCAGCTTTAAGTCCCATGGGAGATGGGGGGGTGGTTTGCAAACTTGAGGACAGAGTCTTTCCAACCCCTGGAGAAACCAGACCGTCATTTTGTGAGAAAACACTGATATGCCACGTACTGCAGGGTGGAAGGCTGAGATGGCTGCCAAATGAACCTTAATAGACAAGTGTGCTAGACCTTGCTGCTTTAGGTGGAGCAAATAATCCAAGATCAACTGAAGAGAAGATCGAGATGGAGAGAGATCCTGTTCGGAGGCCCAACAAGTGAAACGTTTCCACTTGACCAAGTAGGTAGCCCTCGTGGAAGGCTTCCTACTAGCTAACAAGACATGCTGAACTTGTTCCGAGCAGGCCTGTTCTTCAGGGTTCAGCCATGAAGCATCCATGCAGTCAAGTGCAGGGAAGCAATGTTCGGGTGAAGCAACCGGCCATGGTCTTGTGAAATCAAGTCTAGGTGGAGTGGGAGCGAGAGTGGCACTGCTACCAAGAGGTCCAGAAGCATGCCAAACCAATGCCAGCATGGCTACTCTGAGGCTATTAGGAAGATTCCTGCCTTGTCCCGTTTGATTTTCAGAAGAACCCTGTGAAGCAAGGGGATTGGGAGAAAGACATATAGTAGTCAGTCTGCCCACAAGAGCAGGAAGGTGTTGGAGAGGGAGCCTGCGCAGCAAACAGAACTAATGGCATTTTCTGTTCTGCCTGGTGGCAAACAGGTCCACCTGGGAAGGCCCCAACTTTTGGAAGATGACACTGATGAACTCTGGGTGAAGACACCACTTGTGGTGAGAGGAGAAGGACCAGCTGAAATGATTCGCCAATACGATCCAGGCTCCTGGGAGACGAGACACCTCAAGATGAATGGAGTGTTTCACACAGAAGTCTCATAGACCAATGGCCTCCTGACACAGGGTAAAGGATTGAGCCCCTCCTTACTTGTTGATATAGAACATGACCGCTGTATTGTCTGTCAGAACTTGAATCACCTTGCGTGAGACCTAGGGAAGAAACACTTGGCATGCCAGGCGCACTGTCATGAGCTCCCTGACGTTTATGTGAAGAGAGAATTCTTCCCGGGACCAGAGGCCGAGTCCTGAGGTATTGAGATGGACTCCCCACCATATGTTTGACGTATCCAAGACTAAAGACATCAACAATTGTGGAGCAACGAAGGGCACCCCCATCATTACTAACCTTGGTTCTCTCCGCCAGCCCAGGGAGGTGAGGACCGTGATGCAGGGGGAATACCGTAAGTGCTAAGTCCAAGTGGTGTCTGCAGTGCTTGGGGAGTACACTGATGCTAGCCACATCTGGGTGGGGGGACGACTGAGGAGCAGCCTTGCATATTGAACCACATAAGTGCAAGCCACCATGAGACCCAGTAGCCTGAGGAACACTCAAGCTGTCGTATTTGGATGGACCATTACCTTGGATATCAGGTTTGCCATGGTCTGGAAGTGGGTCAAGTCAAGCACAACCCCAATAAATTCTATTCTCTGAACCAGGAAAAGAGTTGACTTCTGCTTCTTTATCAGCAAGCCCAGCACCCTGAAGGTGGTTCAGACTGTGCTGATGCTGTCTTGCACTTTAGCCTGCAGCCGACCTTTGATCAATCAGTCATTGAGGTACGGGTAGACCTGAACGTCACACCACCTGAGGAAGGCTGCTACAACCGCCATACACTTCATAAAAATCCTTAGGGCTGCCAATAGACTGAAGGGAAGGGAAGGGAATTGATAGTGGCAATGACACACTACAAACTTAAGAAATTTTCTGTGGCCACGGAAGATAGAAATGTGAAAGTATGTTTTCTTTAAGTGAAGGGCAGAGTACCAGTTTCCTGGGTCCAGGGAGGGAATGATGGAAGCCAGGGAGCCCATGCAGAATCTCAGTTTCTTGAGTTATCCATTGAGGGGCTAGAGATCCAAGATGTGAGTGGAAGCTGGCAGGGAAAGGTAGATAAAAAATGAAGGGTATATCCAACTGTCACTGTACTCAGGAACCATCGATCCGACATTATGGATGCCCAAGCAGGGCCAAAGAGAGATAGACACTCCAAAAATGAAAGGGGAGGCAGATCTGAAACGGCAACTGGTACAGCGCCCTCACAAGCACCTTCAAAAGGCCTGTGTAGCTGGGTGGACACCCACTCCTGCCCTAAAGGGTTTGAAATCAGCCCTGAAAGAGGGTTGCAGGGGTAAAAGCAGCCCTGGAGAGGGCTGCAGCTCTAAAAGCTGGGCTGATTGGGGAAGCGGCTGCAGCTGGGCCACACCCCAATCAGGCCACAGCTGGCCTGTATGAAAAGGCTGGGATCCAGGAGCTCGACAGTCTCTCTCTCTGTGTTCAGAGCGAGAAGGGCCTGGCTGCAGGGACCTAAGCAAGGAACCTAGATTGGAGCAGGGCTGGGGAAAGGCCAAGGGAGCCGGGGAGCTCCGGCCTAGGAAAGCCCCGGGCTGCAGGCCTGGTAAGGCCTATTAGGTACTAGGTTGCAGGGAGCAGCCCATGGGTAGGCAGAGGCAGCAGGTCCGAACCCCTTTGCCTGTGATGAGTGGCTGATATTGCAGTCTGCCCCAGTGAACGGGGGCTAGATGGAGACTGGGCAGTAGCCAAGACTGAGGCAAAGTGGGGATAGTGAGTGGGGGTTCCCCTGGGAGGGGGAGACCCAGAACTGTGGGGGTACTGCCAGGGGGCATCACCCAGAGAAAGGGGCACCGGGGTCCTGGGAGGGACACGGGGGCCAAGCGTCAAGCGGGACACCGGCCTGCAAAGGGCACTCCGGAGGCTGGAAGAGCTAATTCCCGAGACGACCAGCAGGCGGCGCCACAGGGGTGAGTCACGACATTGCTACAGCCTCCTACAAAAGTATCTCTGAGGCCCTGACTGGGAGGCTGAGGTATGCAGGAGTGGTTGGAGCCTTTTATAACCTCTGCCTTTTCTTTTGTAGGGCTCCTGTTTTGGAGATCCTGAGAATCCAGGAGGCTGCTGCAACCTGAAGTGTTTTCTGTAGGCAGACAGAGCGTACAGGCCTAAGGATCATAGGGTGGCCCTTGAGTCCTTCAGTCCATGAAGTCTCCTGTCTGTCTGCTCCGCGAAAAGGGAGGAGCCTTCAAATGGGAGGTCCTGAATTGTGAGGAAGGCTGGAGGACTGGAACCAGAAAGAGCGCCTCATGGTGACCACAGTGGCCATTGTCTTGACCACCAAGTCAGCAGCATCCAGAACCACCTAAAGAGAGGTCCTGGCATGTTCTTACCCGAGGCAGGGAGTCTGAACTTATTCAGGGAGGCCCATAGATTAAAATCGTATCTCCCAAGCAAAGCTTGCTGATTGGCATATGCAGTTGTAGGCTACACGTGGAATAAACCTTTCTTCCGAAAAGGACCAGTTTCTTAGCGTCTTTTTGTTTCAGGGTAGCACTCGACTGGCCCTGCCTGGCCCTTTTGTTAGCTGCAGACAAACTCAGGGACCCAGGGGGAGGGTGCAAGTACGGTAATTGAACCCACTTGCTGGAACATAATACTTTTTTTCTGCCTCTTTGAAGCGGGAACCAGAGAAGGAGGGGTTTGCCATAGGGCCTTGATTGGTCCCATCACCGCCTCATTGATGGGCAGGGCCACTTTGGATGGAGTTGCTGCAGTCAGGACATCAATGAGGCTGTGTGATGTTGCTGAGCTCTTCTATCTCCAAGCCCAGGATTGAAGTGACCCACTTCAGAAGGTCCTCATGGGACCTGAAGTCATCCTGGGGAAGTAGGCTGCTGGGACCTGCAACAGCCTCATCTGGGGGGCAGCAGGAGGAGGCTTGCACCAGAGGAGGGGCTCCTTCCTCTTCTTCAGCTATGTCCACTGGAGGCATGTCCTGGATTTCAGTACCGGGGCCAGTACTGGAGTCTGGATCTGGTGCCAAGCAGGAGGGATCAGTAGCCCATCTCTCTGAGGCCACCGAGTAGGAGCGGTGGGAGGCAGGCCCCAGTACTAGGGGAACCCCCAGGGGTTCCAGTAGGGCCACTGCACTGACCAGTGATGCATTGGCCAGATGCCCACAGAGGGACCAGCAGTGAAGTTTGGTGGGGTGTAGGCTGGGTACTGGTGGTGGGCTTTTGGTAGTACATAGGGTTTCCCTTTGGACTCCAAAGAGGATTCCTCTCTCGGGGACCAAGGTACCTGCTTCCGCTTCCATCTGGTGTTGGGGTTCCGGGGACTAGTGGTGTGCCGGGGAGTGGGATGCCAGGATCAAGTAGGACTTGCCCCTGGATGGTGCTAGGAGACCCGGTGCCAGGAAGGCACCTGACGCAACCTGTTCCCTCCTGCTTCCGGATGAGGTTGGAGGGACTGGAAGAGAGAGAAGATCCTTAGCTGCCTGGAAAGCCTCTGGGGTTGACACCACTTTCAGTCCACCCATACCGCGGTGGCTCCCTGGTGTCATCGGAGGTTCCCGCACTGGACTCAACTCCATTGTCGATGGTGCCAATGCGGGTCCAGGGGTAGAAGAGTGGCCCGGCATGGGTCTCACTCCCTCTCCCTGCCTGTCTCTCATCTGCACTGGTGAGCACCCTCTCTCAGCACTGCTTTTTGTGCTTCTTCCTCAGAACCAGGGAAGGAGAAGAATGCTGAGAAGAATTCAGTGCCGGGGGAGTGCTTCACATCAATGCCGAAGTACTTAGTGTCCAATAGGAGTGGCTCAGTTCTGAGACAGGTCTGAGGGTGGCTTCCATGAGGATAGTCTTTAGTCTGATGTTTCGGTCCTTCTTAGTATGGGATCTGAAGTCCTGACAGATTTTGCACTTAAAATGATACCTCACAAGGCATGCTTTGTACAAAACACATCATAATCATATCACCATAGCAAGTATGGGGTGCCAGGCTGTTGCTTTGGGGTATACCAGTGTTACACCAGTGCATACACGTGCAGCTCCAGAGGGCGCTAGAGCTGACCCAACAGATACCACTAAGGGAAAAATCTCCAGCAACAGTGCAAGCGGCGTACACAGACCTAGCATGGAACGGACACGAGCAAGCACTCGAAGAACTATTTTGATTCATATAGTGCCACTGATGCACACAGCATTTTAACAAAATATAAACAGACAAGTCTTTTTGCCAAAGAGCTTGTATTCTCAGTAAGGGAACATGTAGTAAGTAAGTGGTGTGGGAGCAGGAAGAACTGCTAGAGGATTGATTGCACATTTTGTTGCTTCTGTAGACCAAGCTCACTGAACACTCCAGGGACTCCTTGCATTCCTCCATTCTCGTCCACAAACACCCTGTGTCCCACCATCTCGTCCCCCCTTACTTCAAGTACTCCCTGCATCATCCCCATCTCCTCCCTCATGTCAGGACCTCTGAATGCCCCCCAATTGCCTCCTTTCCTCCACTCCCAAAGTCTTCTCCATTTCTCTCTTCCCCTTTCCCATTTAGACAAACAGCTTGACAGCATGCCTCTGTTTGTAAAGACTCACAAGATCAGCCAAAGATCATATGATTTTTAATGTAAGTTGCATAAGCATTATCTTAATGCTAAAAACTAGTTGTTCATATTTATGTTTTTCTTTCTAACTAAAGAAGACAGTTTGGAACAAAAGTTTTTTGAGGAGGAAAGCAAAGCTGCACTGTATACATTTATTTAAAGTCTGTCTTCACATTGGGGTGGATTTTAATCATGATTTAAATCAGTGAGAAGGAAACCTTGATTTAAGCAATCGATTTTCATCATGTTTTGAATTTGTACTTTTTAGTTCTTTTTCTAAGGGATGGTAGATTCTCATTTGTTGGTAACCATTAAAATGAGTTGATTTACAACTATATATCCCTATAAACTAAATTTGGTGATTCTTTTTGCTAACCAAGAGTATACATGATATCTATAAGAATTTATTTAAGCAACTGTTGCTTCATTTACATTTATTCTGATTCATTTGATATTTATTATTTTAGAAAATGGTGTATGAAGCATGTCATATACTGATAGTTAATTTTTTACTTGTGATTTGCATCCAGCTCTATTCGGATGGAAATTCAAATTCAATTAAAATGCCCCAAACCAGCATTTTTTTAATTAAATAAAACTACCTTAAATGCACTGGAAACCTAAGGAAAAAAGGGTATTAAAAAGTTTATCAAAATATGTTTTGCATTTAAAACTAATTGATTTATTAAACAAATGAAGTACTATCTGTAGTTAGGTAACTGAACTGATTATTTCTTGTCACTGTGTCTTTCAAGATTTTAAAACTAGTAGATCTTATCCTCCCACATCCCACACCAAGTTTTTAATCATAGATTGGTAGAGGAAAACAAGCCTTTCTTCTTTTTCAACTCCCAACTGGTTTTTTAACTTTGAATGAACGAGTCCTAAACTAGTTGAATAAACAGAAATGAAAAAAATATTGTTGCTGCATTTGCAGAAGAGGCTACTTCTGTCAAAAGCTGATCTAGCACTTCAACAGACTCTGGTTCCAGGTGCTTAGGCAGTGATTTGCATCAAAGTAGTATGACATTTTTAAAACCTAGTACAAAATATTTTATATTTAATCTAAATGATTTTAATAGATTATAAATTTAGTCTTAAAGGCTGTTAATTTCAAATTCAATTTTAAATAGATTTATTTTAAAAAATAAACCTGTATTTAAATATAAAAAATCCATCAATTTTTATCCACCCTGCTTC
Source organism: Terrapene triunguis (assembly GCF_002925995.2). Taxonomy (NCBI): domain Eukaryota; kingdom Metazoa; phylum Chordata; order Testudines; family Emydidae; genus Terrapene; species Terrapene triunguis. Next base: position 64,907,055 of record NW_020664447.1, read on the forward strand.
ACATGCACATAATGTTTAAACACTATTAGTAATCATGGTAGCTCAGAAACAAATACTACTAATAAAATAATTTAATCATACCAGCCACATCATATAGAAAGAGACTCAAAAATATGGCTTAGCTGTTAAATTTGAAGATGACAAATATTCCTAATACATTCTATATAACACACTGTCATGTCACTTTTAAAAAAAAATCAATTAATTTAAGGACAGCAACATGGTAGAATAAAAATAATAAATTTGAACATTCAAAAATGGAAAACAATCACTGAAAAAAGAAATTAGTCATGTTCAGCTAGGCTCTGCAAGTATGCAATTGCATTTGTTAAATTTAGCATGATGGCTTTTGTAGAATGGTGAAACACTGACAAGTAGTGGCCAGTTGCCTTCATTGCATTCTCTTCAATATTTACCAGCATCAACATTTAAATCTTTAAATGATCTCTCAATTACAAAAGCTGAAAGGCATATTTGAGCTGGTTTGATTTAATGAATGTAACTAATATCATTACCTAAATTATACAGTCACAACTAGTTTAGAAACATTCCTTTATAAACCATTCAGACCCAATATTGAATTGAGACATTTTGGGACAATTAATATTTCCCATTTCAGGGCTCTATTTTTAGTAGTAATATTTTGAAAAGTGTCTTGGAAAACAAAAAGGACTTTTCTTTTATTCATCTGTGAGAAACTTTTTAAAAACTTCCTGTATGTTTTTCATGCTGTTTTACAAAAGATGAAGGGTAAAATTCTGGTCCTACTGAAGTCAATGGAAGTTTTGCCATGGACTTCAACAGAGCCAGGATTTCATCCAAAGAGTCATATTGATATTTTATAACTCAACCTTTCGAGCAGGTTAATCAGTTAAATACGAACATTTAAAAGTCTTTTAGTGAAATTACTAAGTCTATTGTGCCTGAAAGAGTGTAATTCTCATATCTAAATGCACAAATCAGAGATTGCAAGTTACACAGCTATGAGGTCTGGGACTTGCTATATTCTGTTCTGGACAAATGTCAAACACACAGCAAACTAAGGATATAGCAAAATAGTGATATAGTTCTGTTAATCTCCTGCGGGACTGGAAACCAATACTTTAAAAGCATATTATGAAGTATTAATATATAATAATAGCGGGTTCTGCTACAATTGACATTTTGGAGACGCTACTGTAAAATGTTTATTGGCAACTCAATACAAATACTTTGGGAACTAATAAGTCTTCTCATGAGCTAGCCCTGAACCAGCAGTGACTAGGGGAAAAGGTGCTGATCCCTGCCACATCTTAAAAAACTAAAACATTCCCACTATTATGTACCTGACCTTTTGAAACCAATATACACAACATCAAAAAGAAATTTCTCCCTATAAAGGCTGGTATCACCAGGCAGGAGCTTCACCTCAGCTCCAAAGCATGAGTTGCCACACGCACGCAGTCTCAGTCAAGGAGGTTTATCTTCTTAACAATGGTTAACAAAAAGAAAACAATCTTAACTCAATCCTTGGCCTCAGGGCCACCCCTCCCAGGGGTCTCTAGCACTCCAGATCCTGGCAGGTTCCCAGCCTCAATCAGCTCCACTCCTTGCATGGAGTAACAGCCATGCTTCCCTGAGCCCCTGGCCCCTTGCTCCAAAGACACACCAGAGGAGCTAGCTCCACTCCTGTGTGGCTTTCCCTCCCCGGAGCTCAATCTGCCTCAGTCCTTCCTCCTCCAGCTGTCTGCTAGCAGCCCTTTATAGGCTCAGGTGTAGCCCAGCCATCTTTAATTAGCTGGATTGGGCTCACCTGCTTTGATCCAGGGTCACTGGGCTTCATCTATCTACAGGGACCAGCTACCCTGTGACAGATGGTTAATGTTTTATCTGCAATTAGGGGGATGTCTCTTCCAGTACTGGTAACAAGATAAAGAGCCTCTATCTTCAAGTCCAGCCCTGGTCAACAGTAGCAAAAAGTCAGCACCATCTACTGGCTATTCTGTGGTCTAGTTTGTAGGAAATAAGTTGGGGGATCTCAGTACAATTCCCAGTGGACAGATGTCCATCACAAAACCTACCACTAATCAGGGCCGGCTCTAGGTGTTTTGCCGCCCCAAGCAAAACATTTTTTGGCTGCCCTCCACCCCAGCCCTGGGCTCTCCCCCCCATCCGCACCCCGTGCCGCCCCAGCCCTGGGCTCTCCCCCCCACCCACACCCCCTACCGCCCCAGCGCTGGGCTCTCCCGCCCACCCCACCCCACCCACACCCTCTGCCGCCCCAACCCTGGGCTCTCCCCCCCATCCCACCCGCACCCCCTGCCGCCCCAACACTGGGCTCTCTCCCCCACCCCACCCGCACCCCCTTATGGACAATCTTCAGTGAGCTCCATACAGGAGTACCCCTTGGCCTGTCCAGAATCCTACACACTTCTGTAGGGGATACAAACATGCAAAGATCATTTCAGGATTGGGGCCTTTGACAATGAGCCACTGCCAATGATCCATCTAATCACTATTTCAAAGCATGAAGAAGTAGGATTCAAGTACTAAAATGCTTTTTTTCAAAATTATCCTCAAATGAATTTTGTCCAAACTGCTGTTTAATAAACTCAGCAAAGTGTTTAGAGATTATGTTGTTCTACCTTCACCAGAAGATGCAATAACATAAAATTTAACATCAGCCATTAAAAGTGCAACAGATTGTTCCAAAGTGCTGTAACAAAGATTATGGAAGCAGACATCTTGCTCGGGAAACATATACACAGAACACATTCATCATTAGCAAAACATCAGTCTTCAATTTGAAAATGAATTCCCAACTGTCAAAATATCCTTAAGGTAAATCATTACTCCTTACAAAGGGCAAAAAAGGAAATGTATTTATGTCAGCAGGTAACAGTACCAAATCACACATCAAACAGCTCTCATTAAACATATGTCCACGAAATAGACAGTAACACAGTCTGAAAATTGAAGAATATTTGAAGAATTTTTCTCTCAGAAAATCCTAAGAAATACTTTCCTCTTCTGAGAGCCCTAATGAAGCACTCTCACCCATCTCTCACTATCTACAAGGGAGGAAGGGGAGGTAGAAATGTAAAGCTGTTACTGACATCCAATCGGCAAAGTACTAAAAAGGTTTTGATAAGCATAACTTTTTTCCCTATTAAAAGAGTATGTTATCGTCTTAAATATGACCATTAAGGAGAATTTATAGCCCTCTACAAAATAGAAAGTGTCAATATAAATTAATCCACTTCAGTTTCCACTGCAGTGTATAATCCAGAGTTGCTTTTTAAAAAGCACACAAGTCACCACTTAAAGTGACAAAATATTAAATTAAACATTTCATATCAGCAGTGATCCCCAATGTACAGTCAAAGATGGGATTCCAAATCATAGCTCAAACTCTTAGTCAAATCAAAAATTAGAATGCAAAATATTCAGTCTTCCTGGTTTCTCATGTGTTAGTTTTGGAAGCAAGCTCCTTGCCTCTCTTTTGTGTATTTTATACATTTTTTAAAGAAAGAGGAAAAAAAGGTCAGGGAAAAATTCTCCTAATTTTCTTTTCTAAAATGAACAATAATTGAGGTCTTCTCCTCAGCACTATTCTTGTGGCTCACCACATTTAATTCACTTTGAGAGCAAAAGATTTCACAGCACCGGAAAGGTGCCTAATCAGTACGTTATATTTAATTGGCCCATAGAACAGTACTCAAAAAGTGATTGCTCACTATTCCTAAATAGTTCAATTTTAGAATAAAAAAACACAGTACAAACATTTTTAAATGGATCAAACCCAGGAACCGGACTTTTTCTTAGGATCTGTGTGCCACTAACAAGAAACATTTAACACTAGCAACACTGCATCAGGGAATGACAGTCTCTATAGATTATTGCTGTTCAGGGGTATATCCAGCAGAGCTTGTTAATGTACATACTTTTAACTATGGAAGAGTGACACTTGACCCCTTGCTCCCTTGTCTGAGCCAGGCTCACAAGTACAGCAAGAACTTAACTGAACTATCTTGCATACCTCCTGCAACTGCACAGACATATGTCCTAGTTGGTCCTGGCGTCTTTCTACCACCTGCCTTTCCGTGCGCATTTCTTGTTCTATCTCTTGAAGTCTTCTCTCTACCCGCTCTGACACCTTCCAAAAAAAAAAAAAAAGATTACCATTAGAAATTTTTTCCACAAAAAAAAAGCATTTTTTTTTTTTTTTTTTTTTTTTTTTTTTAGAGTGGAGTGGTGTAGGAAAAGAAAAGGAAGACAGTTTATAAAATAGAATTTGAAAGTTGATGGAAAATAACCATTTTGGGGAGCATTCTTACTCAAAATCACAAAGATTCAAAATGGAATAAGACCTGTTATCTTGCTAGTCTACCCTACTCCGATCACTGCAGAATTTGTCTCTATAGTATATGTACCGATTGCTTTGACCAGTCAAGTGTTAAATATCTCTAGCGATGGGACTTCCACCTTTTTCAGCATGGCACAGATGACAGGGCATTGGACTGGGATGCAGGAGCCCTGAGTTCTATTCCCAGCTCTGTCACTAGCCCGATTAAACTTGTGCAAGTCACCTAACCTCTGTGCCTCAATTTCCTCACCTGTAAAATGTCAATAATGATACTAATCTCATTTGTTAAGTGCTTTGAGATCTGCTGCTGAAAAGCTCTATAGAAGAGGTAGGTATCATCATCACTGAATATCACAGTTTATTAAACCATCACCGAATATCACAGTTTATTAAACCTCACTATTAAGAAGGTTTTCCTAATATTCTGTAGAATCCAAGGTCAGCACTAATATGAATACACGAATCATTTGCTACAACAACTGGCTTCCCTCTCAGATTACAGGTACAGTAACTGGAACTGAAACTAAAATAGAATAATTCTATGGTATCTTCAATTGAATCCACTAGCAGAGAGCGCCCTCTAGTGAGCTATGTGAATTGAATCTGCAATGAAATTTGATGTCCTGACTATATAGTTTATTTTTTACTGTTCTCTATAATTGTAGTGAATACAGAACATAAGACAGGCTTAAAAATGTGTTTTGCAAGCACCAGATTATTAAAATACTGTTCTGTAACTATCAATTTCCTGTTAACTGATCAGCTAAAGGTTAGACAAGGTGGGTAAGGTAATATCTTTTATTGGACCAACTTCTATTGGTGAGAGAATAGTGTTGGTTCAATAAAAGATGCTACCTCACTCACCTTCTCTCTCCAATACCTTGGAACTGACATGGCTAAAACTATATGGCATACAGCTAAAAGTTAATCAGCTAAAAATAAAGCTAATGTAAGAAAAGGTACATCTTTTAAATAACTTTGTTGCAGTGACACAAAATGCTGAGATTGATAAAATACTCTCCATCAGTATCGGAGAGAAAATGAGTTTTAGAAAACTAGGGAAGCAATAACATTCACCCTCACCAAAAAAAATATAAGATTAAAGTAACTCTTGAAAGCTCTGAGGACTCCAAATGACATATACAGTAACACTACATGTTAAGGTTTCATTCATTAACTGGCACTATGTACTCTCAAAATGAACTCTGAAAATGTCTTTTTTTTTAGGTAAAGATGTAACAGATTAGCTATTTTATTAACAGAATATTTTCCATTTGAGGGCTTTACTGGTTCTGGTTTAAGACTTCTAATTTTGTTTTCAGAGATGCATGTGTTGTGAAATTACGAACTGACTCCCAATATTTAAATAATACAGGTCCTAGGGTTTATTGTTGTCTAATGCATTGAAGTTGCAGAGAATACATTCAATAATTTTCATTTGTTCTCCCTCTGATATGCTATATAGCTAACAAAAGTGCCTCTGCTATTAGGATGAGATTATTTGCAGGCTCCTGGGTCAGAGGACTTAGATGAACTGACCTGGTCATATTCTGCCAGAGAAGATCCCAGCGTGCTCTGTCTTCAAAATTTACTTTGCAGTGTTACCATTAGTAAATGGAGCTAGCTAGCTAGCTGCTGCCTTTTTTTTTGGCATGCTAAACTTCTGCTACAAATAATTTATTGCAAGTAGGAAGATCCAGATGTAGGAATGTAGTTATAATATTTGCATGTCTCTTGCTCAAAATCTACAGTAGGCCTTGAAATATCTCTGAATTGTCCCCCAGTTTTTCCCCCTCACGCAGAGCTGATGAGAGGGGAAAAAGACGTGTCCAATATCACAATATCAAACAGCAAGTCTGTGACACATCCAGGAAAATAACCAAGGTTTGATTCCCAGTCCTTTAACCACTAAATCAGTGTTACCTCCCATGTGTTGAATGTTATACAATACATATACATGACAATATTTGATTAGTAATTAGATAGATTAGATAGCTAGGCATACTGATAAAAGGTATGACTATAGGATTTATGTATATTCTTGGTCAGCAGAATTCTGTAATATTTTAAAGGTCCGTTCTAGTGAAAGGCCCTATTGAATTCTGTAACAGGAAATGTGACGTCTACAGTATGTTTTTGTTTTGGGTTTATAATGATGATAATGATCATGGTTAATTAACAGAGCCTGGATATGTTCTTTAAAAAAAAAATGCTATCAGTGAACGCAAGGTAAAGCATAATACACAGAGCCAGATTCTATCCTCTGGTACATATGTATACAACACACATAGACTTAATCTAGAATGATTAATTACTACAAATTAGCAAGTACAGACAAAAATTAAAAGAACCATGTGTCACACAACATTTAAGTTTTTATTTTGACAACTGCAGCTTAGTTTTAATTATTATATTTATAATACTACACAATATGTTAATAAATATTATGTAGTATAGTTTGCAAAAATAATGAAGGCTTACAGTATTTATGAGACACCTAAGTTCAGCACTATCCTTGCTGGGAACTAGGGAATGAATGCTCTAACTTTTTTAGAATGGTTTATAAAGTATGCAAATTAACAAGGTTGTGACACTGCACCCCATATTATTCATAGTGATTTATTATTATACAATTATTACCTAATTATGATGTATTTTATGCATAGGGTTGTCAACCCTCCGGGTTTGCCGCAAGTCTCTTGGAATCGAGCTCTATCTCCTGGAGGCTACTGAAGTCAAACCAGAAGATTTTAGGCCTCTAAAAGTCCGGTGGCGCAGCGGGGCGAAGGCAGGCTCCCTGCCTGCCCTGGCCCCACGCCACTCCCGGAAGCGGCCGACTTGTCCCTGCGGCCCCTGGGGGGATGGGACAGGGGTCTCCGTGCGCTGCCTGCACCCCGATCGCCAAGTCCACAGCTCCCATTGGCAAGGAACTGCGGCCATTGGCAAGGAACTGCGGCCAATGGGAGCTGCGGGGGCGGTGCCTGCAGGCATGGGCAGCACATGGAGCCTCCGACCTCTTCCCAGGAACCGCAGGGACATGCGGGCCGCTTCCGGGAGCAGCACAGGGCCAGGGCAGGCAGGGATCCTGCCTTAGCCCTGCTGCACCGCCGACCAGGAGCCATCCGAGGTAAGCATCACCCGGCCAGAGCCCGTACCCCTCACCCCCTCCCGCATCCCAACCCCCACCCCAGCCCGGAGCCCTCTCTGCGCCCAACTTCCCTCCCAGAGCCTGCACCCACTCACCCCCTCCAGCACCCAAACTCCCTCCCAGAGCTTGCACCCCGCATCCCCTCCTGCACTCCAACCCCCTGCCTCAGGCTCAGTCTGCAGCCCTCTCCCACACTCTGAACTTCTCGGCCCCAGCCCACAGCCTGCACCCCCTCCCAGACCCCAACCCCCTGCCCCAACCCGGTGAAAATGAGTAGGTGGGGAAGAACAAACGATGGAGGGAGGGAGGATGTAGTGAGCAGGGCAGGGCCGGGCCTCAGAGAAGGGGCGGGGAAGGAGGTGGGGCAAGGGTGTTTGGGTTTGTCTCATTAGATAGTTGTCAACCCTATTTATGCAAGATAAGTCATGTGAGGTATCATTGGAAAAGTTATCATTTGCTGAATATGATTATCCTATTTTATGCATGTATCATTTTTGTATCTGAAGTTATGAATATTGACTATGTAACTGTATTTCAAATGTAGTTACACTTGGGTAACGCCCACTAGACAAGATGCTTTCAGTCTAGATAGTGGATGGGGAAGGGCCTATTCATGGCAATGGGCCATTAGGAAAAAAACAATAGGCCTTAGGAGAAGCTTATCTCCGACCTGGGGAGCCTTCCTGAAAACGCTACAGACAGCCTCTAAGTAATGGCTGCTATGACTCTACAAGGACATGTGATGAGACCACTTGTCTCTAGACTCCATCTTGGGATGTCAGTATTTTTCCACAGACCAGTCTGGGAACTACGCTTTGGGAACAAGCTTTTGAGCCATATGCAAAAGCTATATAAGGCACTAAGTGATTTCATCTGGGGTTCTTCGTTCCCCACACAAGAAGACTCCTGAAAACACCTGAGGAACAAAGACTGAACTGGGGGAAGTGCTGGACCCAGGCTAACAGGATTTCTAGCCTGTGAATGAAACACCTGCGGATTCCAAGCTGTAAAGCAAGTGCAGCTTGCCCCTTAAGAATCTGCAGCCTGCTTGTATCATCTCTTAGGGTGAGAATCTGCTATTCATAGCCAATCTATTTAGTATATTAAGCTTAGTTTGCATTTTTGTTTATTTGCTAGGTAATCTGCTTTGATCGGTTTTCTATGACTTATAACCACTTAGTATCTATCTTTTGTACTTTATAAACTTCTTTTTTCTTTATCTAAACCAGTGAGTTGGAGTGAAGTGTGTGGAAATCATAACTCAGGGAAAAGGCTATTGCATATTCCTCTCCACACTGAAGGAGGAGGCAAATTTTATGAGCTTATGCTGTACAGTTCCCTGTGTAGCACAAGACGGTATAATTTTGGGTGTATACTTCAGAGGGGTACATGCCTGGGGAGCTGGGAGTTGCCTTAAGTGTAGCCTTCCTATGCAGGGGCTGGTCAGAAAGCCCACATGTAACTGCAGATGGGTATGTCCCTACCTGTATGTGTGCTGGTGAGAGTGCAGGCCAGAGGGCTTTGCAGTTTGTCACAGCAGTACAGTGTGAGAGGGAGCCCAGGCTGGTGGATCAGGGGGCTCAGTGGTATCCCCAGTTCCACGTGGCACCCCGGGGGGAACCCATCACAGAGGTAAGAAGCTTGTTTTAGTATTTTAAAAAAAATAAAAACAAAGTTAAAAAATTAGCTTGTGGATCCCATCTAAAGCAGGAAGCACCTTTTTGAAGCTGCCACTCCATCTCTTCTCTGTATTATACCTTGCAAGAGAACTAAGTTTATAGGGGGAAAAAACATAGGGTTTGGGGTGAGTGAGAGGCTCCCCTGTATTAGCACCTTTGAATAAAATAGCGTTCAACTCTCAGATAACTAAAAAATTAAAGGTGGTTTGAGGATTTATGCACTGGAATGAGACTCAAGAGACCAATTCTTAGATTTGCCACCAACTTCCTGCGAGACCTTGGGCAAAATCATTTAATCTCCTTCTGCCTCAAATCCCTATCTGTAATGTGGGAATAATATTCTTCTCTACATCTCAGGGTATTGAAGGATAAACTCATTAATGTTTGTCAGAGGCTCAGATACCAAGAAGACGGAGGCCATAAGTACAATCGGAAAATGTATCTGTTATCCTCGCACCATTAAAGAGCTGCTTTCACCTCATGGAACACTTTGAAAAACATTCCATCAGAAAACTCAATTCATGCATCTCAGTTCATTCACAGTCTCTGCACTTCTCTTGCTTTTTGCTTTATCTTTAAGGAGATTTTCATGGAATGGAGTTCGCTATTTTGAAGATTTCATCCACTCCTATTTATTCCCTATTACAGTTGAAACCCTGTCCTCATTAAATGAGTTGCTTGCTGAGTATAAGATAGCGAGAACAACAAACTGATAACTCCACATAAGGATGAAACAGCAAAAGCAGGGGGAATTTGAAAAAATGAAAGCTTGTTTTCATGCACATATTTCTTAATAAAAAAATATCAAGTGAGAAAAGAAAGCTTTGGACTAGAACAGGGATAGCCAACCTGTGGCTCCGGAGCCACATGCGGCCCTTCAGAAGTTAATATGTGGCTCCTTGTATAGGAACCGACTCCGGGACTGGAGCTACAGGTGCCAACTTTCCAATGTGCCGGGGGGGTGCTCACTGCCCAACCCCAAGCTCTGCCACAGGCCCAGGGCCGGCTCCAGGCACCAGCTCAGCAAGCAGGTGCTTGGGGCGGCCAAGGGGAAGGGGCGGCAAGTCGGGCTCTTCGGCGATGGATCCCTCGGTCCCTCTCGGAGGGAAGGACCTGCCGCTGAATTACCGCCGAAGAAGAAAGCGGCGCAGTGGAGCTGCCGCCTATCGCGATCGCGGCTTTTTTTTTTTTTTCCGCCGCTTGAGGCGGCAAAAACCCTGGAGCCGGCCCAGCACAGGCCCTGCCCCCACTCCACCCCTTCCCATCCCCTCCCCTGAATTTGCCGTGCCCTCGCTCCTCTCCCCCACCTCCGAGCCTCCTGCATGCCACGAAACAGCTGATCGGGAGGTGGGGGTCGGGGAGGGAGAGGGAGGCGCTGATCAGCGGGGCTGCTGGTAGGTGGGAGGCGCTGGGAGCGGCGGGCGGGAACTGATGGGGAGCTGCTGATGTATTATTGTGGCTCTCTGGCAATGTACATTGGTAAATTCTGGCTCCTTCTCAGGCTCCGGTTGGCCACCCCTGGACTAGAAGCATAAACGGTTTCAAAACAAGATATTTTCCATTTAAGTGTAAGCTCCTCTTTAAAGGAAAAAGTTACTGTATGCAATAGTAGAAGTTTCTTTGGAAGGGAAATTTGAGTTTTTTTCTAATGGGAATGTTGAAATAAATATTTAAAGATCCACTGAAGCAAGACATTAAATTATGAGAACAAAGAAAACCTGTATATTAAACAAAGGGATCCAGGAGTCGTATTTTGATGACCCATTAATGATAAAAGAAATGTAGTCTTCCACTGGTCAAAAGGTTGGTCTGATGTCTTTCCAGCCCTTTGAACATGATGTCACTAGGGAGAATATACATCACTTCTAACCCCATATAAGTTTTTATAATGTCAACCATTACTGTGACATCCTAGCACTTTCCACAAGTAGTAAACATCAAATTCTCTATTCCAAACCTGCCAGAGGGAAAAAGCTTCAAGTTGTTAGACTATTTAAAAACAAATGAAGTGTGAGTATTCTAATTTATCACTAGTTATTGCTGAGGGTTACTGCAGGAAAACCACCTCATGTCAAAGGGCAGGTTTTGCATTTAGCTCTGAATGCAGTGAGGTTAGTGGTTATTCTTATTTCATTTAGTAGCAAATTTCATGGTCCCACTCTAATTCCTGTGGGGGGGGGAAAAGTCAGTCACTTACCCAGAAAGTAACTGTTGACCTATGAGATGTATTATGCACATATATGTTCCACTGCAAGTGTACATGCACCCAAATGCACTTGAGACTAAGACTTTTGCCAGCATGCAACCCTGATCTCCTTGTCCTCTTGGAGGAGAGCATAGAAGGGTCACATCCACCACTTCTCTCTCCATTTCTTCACACTGCTGTATGTAATGTCCAAAGTAGAAGGGAAGGTGAGTAGGTCATCGAATGTATATGTGTACAACACATCTCAAAGAACCACAGTTAAAGTGCAGGTAAGGAACCGTTTTTTCTCTCCCATTGATTGTGCACATATTCATGCCATTGCAGGTGACTCATCTGAAGTCCTTCCACTTGAAGGGAACTGCTAATCATCTGAACAGAGATTGTAACACCATCTTGTTGACTTGGGCAAGGATCTAGAGGCTTGAGTGATGGCAAAATGTCTGGAAAAGTTACATACAGATGACCACGTTGCTGATTTGGAGATATCCACTACATGAATGTTGCAGGCCTTGTCTACACTAAAGGGAAAAGTCGATCTAAGCTATGCAATTTGAGTTACGTGAATAGCATAACTCAAATCGACGTAGCTTAGATCTACTTAGGGTCCACACTATACGACGTCAATGGGAGACACTCTCCCGTCAACTCCCCTTACTCTTCTCAATCAGCTGGAGTACAGGAGTTGATGGGAGAGCGATCGGCAGTCGATTTAGCGGGTCTTCAATAGACCTGCTAAATCGGCTGCCAATGCTTCTATCGCTGCAGTGTCGATCCTCCAGTAAGTGTAGACAAGCCCTCAGAAAAGCTGATGAAGTATACTGAGCTCTGGTAGAGTGAGTTGCTATCCTTGGTGGAGGAGAGACTTTTTCATAACACAGCTTAATGTAGTCAGTAATCCAGTGAGAAATATACTGAGCTGTTACCAGTTGATCGCTAACTCTTTCAGTGTAGGCAACAAAAAGCCTGGGAGAGGCTCTAAAGGACTTAGTATGATCCAAATAGAATGCCAAAGCCCTGTGAATGTTTAAAGTGCAAAGCTTGTCTTCAGCTTTGGAAAAAATATGAATAGTGAGAGTCAGGTGGAAAGCTGATCTTATCTTGGACATAAACTTTGGGTTTGGCCAAAGAGAAATTGTGTCTTTTTGAAAGACTGTGAAAGGAGGATCCACTAAAAAAAACAAAGTTCCAAAATTCTCCTTGCAGAAGAGATCGCCACCAGAAACACCATTTTCATAGACAATAAAGACAGTCAAGTATCAAAGGGGTAGCCGTGTTAGTCTGGAACTGTAAAAGCAGCAAAGAGTCCTGTGGAACCTTATAGCCTAACAGACGTATAGGAGCATGAGCTTTCGTGGGTGAATACCCACTTCGTCGGATGCAACGGACGAAGTGCGTATTCACCCACGAA
>NW_020664447.1:64920240-64933081 GCF_002925995.2 Terrapene triunguis
GACTCTTTGCTGCTAATAAAGACAGTGATATTCTCACCACAGCTTCAAAGGGAGAACCCATTAACCTAGAGAGGACTAGGTTGAGATCCCATAACAGTACTGGATCATAAGAACATAAGAAGGGCCATGCTGGGTCTGACCAAAGGTCCATCTAGCTCAGTATCTTGTCTTCCGACAGTGGCCAATGCCAGATGCGTCAGAGGTAATGAACAGAACAGGGAAGTTATATAGTTCTTTTTTGAATCCTCTTATAGTCTTGGCCTTCACAACATCCTCTGGCAAAGAGTTCCACAGGTTGACTGTACGTTGTCTGAAGAAATACTTCCTTTTGTTTGTTTTAAACCTGCTGCCTCTTAATTTCATTTCATGATCCCTAGTTCTTGTGTTATGAGAAGAAGTATATAACACTTCCTTATTTACTTGCTCCATGCCAATCATGATTTTATAGACCTTTACATATCCCCCCTTAGTCATCTTTTTTCCAACATGAAAAGGCCCAGTCTTATTAATCTCTCCTCATATGGAAGCTGTTCCATACCCCTAATCATTTTTGTTGCCCTTTTCTGTACCTTTTCCAATTCCAATATATCTTTTTTGAGATGGGGCGACCACATCTGCATGCAGTATTCAAATGTGGACGTACCATGGACTTATAAAGAGGCAATATGATATTTTCTGCCTTATTATCTATCCCTTTCTTAATGATTCCCAACATTGTTCACTTTTTTGATCGCCACTCTACATTGGGTGGATGTTTTCAGAGGACTATCCACAATGACTCCTAGATCTCTTTCTTGAGTGGTAACAGCTAATTTAGACCCCATCATTTTATATGTATAGTTGGGATTATGTTTTCCAATGTGCATTACTTTGCATTTATCAACAGTGAATTTCATCTGCCATGTGGTTGCCCAGTCACCCAGTTTTGTGAGAGCCCTTTGTAACTCTTCGCAGTCTGCTTTGGACTTAACTATCTTGAGTAGTTTTGTATCATCTGCAAATCAGACACAGATGGGTAGATGTAGCATCTGTAAATAATCTGTAGATGTTGACTAGAGCCTTCAAAAATTTGGAAACCAGAGGGTGAGATAAAATGGAAAATCCATCCACTGGCAGATGAAGAGCAGATATGGAAGCCAGGTGGGCTCATCTGAAAGGCTGGATGATTTTAGGTGCAACAAATAGACCAGTATGGGTCTAACCTTTGTGAGGTGGGGAGATGGCTGTGATGGGATGCCTGCCCCACATTGGCCAATTAGGGGTAAATAAAGCCCTGGAGCAGCTGTGTGAAAAGCAGCCAATAGGAAAGAGTCTGCGAGGAGCACCCAATCAGGGCTGGGCAGGCCCATATAAGAAGAGCTGCAGGGCAGAGTAAATTCAGTAGCTGCCTGGAGCTCAATGAGGAAGGAACAGGCTCCGAGCAGGAGGAAGAAGTGCCAGCACCCTGGTCAGAGCAGTGCTACCTGCAGGGATCGGGGAAGCTGGAGAGAGCTCCTGGCTAGCTGCTAAGACTGGCAGGCTGAAGTCCTGCGGTAAGGCGAAGAAGGTGCTGGGGGCCGCAGGGAAGTGGCCCAGGGAAATGAAACTGAGGAATCAGAGAGGACGCAGCAAGTGGCAGCCATCTACAGGGTCCCTGGGCCAGGACCCAGAGTAGTGGGGGGGCGCAGGTCCTCCCCACCCCCATTCACCACTGAGGAAGTGGCTGGACTGAGGGACTGTGATACTATCCCCCAGAAGGGAGCACACAGAGTGCAGCACTGCTGGAGGGCTGTGTCCTGAAGAAGACGTCACAGTCTTTGGAGTGACACGGGTCCAGGAGCAGAAGTGACAATAGTGAGACACCACCAGAAGAGGGAGGTGCACTGGCTAGCAGCGCTAATCCCTGGGACAGCCAGCAGGAAGCGCCGCAGTGGTGAGTGTACCCCCTCACATATGGTGGAGAAAACGGGTATTCGGTCGCCCCTGAGGGAAGGTGACTGAGTGAGGGATTCAGAGACTCTTTGACCGCTACCCCTGATACAAGGGGAATTTGAAAGACTATCTGAGAGACAGTAATGGTGGAGAGACAATGGAGCCACACTAGGCATGTTTTGCCAAGGGCTCATACACCCTCCCGGACTGGACTCCAGAGTCGGTGACCCTGTGAAAAGGGGCTAACAAGCAGCAAGGGCAGCTTCAGGCCCTGCTGCTGCAGGTTCTCCAGATGCAACAGAGACAGTGGGAGACACAGGAGTGCTTGCAGGCCTACATGATCCAGCTAGCTGAGCAGCAGCTCTATATACTTAAGCTCCTGCAGAAGTGAGTCCACAGAGGCCGCAGAGAACAAAAGGGGAAGCAACACACCAGGGCCAGGAGGCCTGTGGCTGAGCCAAATGAATGTTATGCCTATAGGCAGCAAGGACACTGGAAGGGAGAATGCCTCTCCCAGAGAGTGGAAGAAGCAAGAGCCCAAGAAAGTCCCACCTATGAGGAAAACAGGAAATGGATGGGCGTGTTGGACCTGTGGGCAGCAAGGAGGGAGTGCCCGGATCATAGGTACAAGATCAAAGCCAGGGGATGGGGCTGAGCAAGAGAAAGACAATGGGAGGCCCCTGGCCAAGGGGGCAAAGAGGACTAAGGGGCTATCTGCTGCAGTCCTTAGAGCGACACGGATCCAGGAGCAGAAGTGAAGTTGACAAGACACCACCAGAAGATGGGGGTGCACTGGCTAGCAGAGCTAATCCCTGGGACAGTTAGCAGGAGGCACTGCAATGGTGAATGAACCCCATCACATAGGTGGTGAGACCGTGCCCAAATTGAAAATTTTTACTTTGCTATGTATCTGGCTCTAGTGAATTCTTTAAGCCATTTTGGTGAGTGGCAGGAAACACCTTGAGAGGACAATCTCTTGTGAGTATTCAAAGAGCAATCATTCACGCTGTGAGGTAGAGAGACTGGAGGTTGGAATGCAAGGACCGGTCCTGGTTCTGAGACAGGAGATCCCCAACTAGGGGCAAAAGTTATTAGTGACCTGATGGGAAGGCAATGTAGATCTGTAAACCAAATATTGTCTTGGCCAGACCAGTGCCACTAGGATTAACATTGTGTCATCTCTTTTCAGTTTTCTGAGTATCCTTGGAATGAGAGACACTGGAGGGAATGCATATAGGAAATGATTGGACCAGGGGAGAAAAAAAGCATCCATGATGGAACCCAGGCTGTGGCCTCCCCTGGAACAAAATCTACATGTTGTTCAGGTTGGTAGTAAACAAGTCTATTACTGCATGCTCCCGCAAGTAAGAGATTAGAAGGAACTGTCCTTTCTGATTGATCGCGTTGGTCTAGGAAATCTCTGCTGAGGGAATCTATAATTATGTTCCTCACTCTGGGAAGGTGGAACACCTTTCGGAAGTGTGATGCTCTGTACCTCAGGGGAACACCCTACACCCCCATGTTCATCTTTATAAGATGATTGTGTGGTATCCAATGCAAAGATTGTCATGTTGGGTGGCTTCGGAAGGCTCATGATGCACTGAGCATGGTTGTTATAGTGATGTTATAGTAATCGTTTCAGTAATGTTATAGTAATGTTATAGGTTGTAATTTCACGTATATAGTTACGAGGCTGAAAATGTAGCCTCATGACTTAAAGCAAGCCCATGCAAAAACTCTCCAAGAACAGAGAGGCAGTTCACACCTCATCAGGACATGGATGGGACAAACCCAGCCCAGCCTCACAGGAACAATGGACACTGGCTTAGGCAGCAACAAAAAAATCTGTTAGACCCTCGAGGGAGTCACCCCTTTCCTTTGGGCAGTTTGGGACTGCGGTGAGGTAATGCTCACCTGACTCTGAAGCGGGGGGGACAAAGCCAAGAGGAGAGAAAGGACATGATAAAAGGGAGAGACATTTTGCCATGCTCCCTCTCTCTTCCACCTACATCTACAGACACCACCACCACAACGCAACAAATGCTGATCAAAAGGCGAGAGCCTGACTGAAAAGAAACCAGCCAGCCTGTGGTGAGAAGCATCTACGTTTTTAAGGACATTGAAAGTGTTAAGATCAGCTTAGAATGTGTTTTGCTTTTATTTATTTGACCAAATCTGAGTTGTTATGCTTTGACTTATAATCACTTTAAATTTACCTTTATAGTTAATAAATCTGTTTGTTTATTCTATCTGAAGCAGTACGTTTGGTTGAAGTGTGTCAGAGGCTCCCCTTGGGATAACAAGCCTGGTAGATATCAATTTCTTTGTTAAACTAATGAACTTACATAAACTTGCAGTGTCCAGTAGGCATAACTAGACACTTGCAAGACAGAGGTTCCTAGGGTTGTTTCTGGGACTGGAGATATTGGCTAGTGTCATTCGCTTCCAAGTAGCTGGGAGCAGCTTACATGCCAGAGGCTGTGCATGAACAGCACAGGAGTGGGGGTTCTCACAGCAGAGCAGGGTAAGGCTGGCTCCCAGAGTCAAGGATTGGAGTGGCCTAGCAGATTACTGGTCCAGACAACACCAGAGGGGAACGTCACAGGAAGGCATTGTTTCTTATACATAAATTCCACAGGTGGATGGCTTCCTTGCCTAGCTGAGAAGATCCTGCATCTCCCTGCCTGTTCAGATAAAAACTGGCAGTGATGTTGTCCATAAGCTTGTATCACATGGTTATTGACGGTGGACATAAAAGTCTCACAGGCCAAATGAACAGCTCTGAGCTCCAGCACATTTATGTGAATCAACATCTCCTGGGATGACCAAAGAGCTCTTGGGATGACCATGCAGCCTGGGACCCCCACTGGTGCTGGGGGGGGGGGGGGGGGGCAGCGGTGCACGGCCTGGGACCCCTGCTGATGCTGAGGGGGTTGGTGAGACCCCGAGGTTCCCTGCCTCCTCCTCCCGCTCAGCATTAGCAGAGTTTGGGAGTGGGAGGAGGCAGGGGGTTGGGACACGGGACGTGGTGAGGCGGGCTCTGGGCAGCACTTACCTGGGGGGCTCCCCAGAAGCAACATGCCCCTTGCTCAGCTCCTAGGCAGAGGCATGGCGAGGCAGCTCTCCGTGCTGCCTCCGCCCAGAGCACCAGCTTCACAGCTCCCATTGGCCGGGAACCACAGCCAATGGGAGCTGGGGGGTGGTGCCTGCAGGCGGAGGCAGTGTGCAGAGCTGCCTGGCCCCCCTGCCTAGGAGCTGAGCAAGGGGGATGTCGCCGCCTCCAGGGAGCCTCCCAGGTAAGTGCCGCCCAGAGACTGTCCCAGCAACATTGGGTGCGACTGGCACAAGGGCTGCCTGAGCTGCCCCTGAGCCAGGCGCACCGGCCGCTGCAGAAATCACAGAGGTCACGGAAAGTCATGGACAAACTTGCAGCCTTACTAATGACTGACTCTTCCACAAACCAGATGTTATTTTTGCATCTTTTATTTAGGTTGTGATCCTTCTGAAATAAGCTAAAAAAATTAATTCTCTCCCCTCATAATAATCAAGTTTAATATGCTTGTGTATCACACTCAGTTGGACAGTATCAAGGCAGCTAATGATCTCAAAGTCTCCCTGTGATGTTATAACTTTGCAATATTGATTATTTATTACCACATACTGTAAGGCATAAAATCCTTATAACAGCAACATCCTAAGCATATTAAATGATTATTCTGAAAGGACAGCTCAGTTAAAAAAGGGTAACTGACATATAAGTTGACTCTGGAGAAAGGAGAATGTATTTTTAATTACAACAAATTATTTTTAGAGCTTTAGAAGGATATTTTGTTTGCTGAAAAATGCTCCAAGTAATGCTCAGCACTCGAACTACAGCACTGCCAGCTTTCTCCATAATTTATTGTGAATGAACAGAAAAAATACCCCAAACAATAAAATGCCCCCATTTAGTTCAACTAGCAAGGATTTGAGGGATGAAACACATTACATTTTTGCTACACAGTGAAAGCACCCAAGCCCACTGACCCAGACTTCACTACGTTTTAAGGACACATTAACATGTTGGTGTTAAGTTGATTGGCAAGATGCATGTTGAACTAGCTACATAACACACCTGTTCTCTTTTCTCCCCAACCCAGTTAGCTACGCTGAAAACACACTCACAGTTTCTTGTCTTTGGGATTCAGTGAGCTTTTCAGACAAGTCTGCCAAGATCTTTTTGGTTTCTGCATCAGTCCTTAGAAGGAAAAAAATGCAAAGATTAATTTTCAATTTTAATAGTATGGGTTAATTTAAACTGAGCAGCAATTATATGCCTTTAATCAGCATTTATTTATTTTGGGGTTTTAAGCTTTTGCAATGCCTCCATGTTAGGGCAGTTTTAAAAACAGATCTTTTCTGTCTGCAAACTCCTAGACAAAGCAGTGGTCAGACTCAGGTGGCAAAACCACATATTAAAATGTATCCACACTTTGAGGGCAGATAATGGGAAGCTAATTTGTGAGACATGCCACCACTCTTAAACTATGAAATGTATGACATGTACAAAAATCAGCAAGAGCAGAATCCAGAATGCAAATCATTTCTCAAGTTACTTTCATCAATAATTTTGTTCTAGGATTCAGATTTTAATGAGGACATAGCCATTACATAGTAGCTATTCTATGTAGTGAGAAAGTCATATTCCTGAGTTTTAGCTGCCCAATCAGTTGCAATAAGATAGTGCTAATATTGGCTTTGCCATTCATTTAGAGATCTGACAGCACTTTGCAAACAATTAACTTAATCCTTGCTACACATTTTGCAGATTATGCCCATTTCACAGAACAATAAGATGAGGCACAGAAAACATAAGTGACCTGCTCAAAGTCCATCTGTTTTTTTGGATACTACAGAAAACCTTAAAGGCCTCAATCAAAGCTCATGGAAGTCAATGGTAGTCTTTCCATTGACTTCAGGGGGCTACTGATCAGGTTCTAAACACAATCTACCAGTGGAAGAGTTGAGAATAGTACAAATGATTCCCATCCCCTAACCCACTGGATTAGCCAGTGGAAAACGCTACCTTTGAGAAGGATTGTGTTTATTATATACTGAATATGAAGATGATGTGACTTAGATAATTTATCATCATGCAGGTTTTCCTTCCCCCACAGAAGGAAGTTCTAAAACTCTCCTCCTTTTAAAATTATAATAGGAAGCATATTGTCCATTTTGTACTCCTATGATTGCTTTTTTATATTTTGAACCAACAAAAGTTAATTTCTATATTTATAAACAGCTCTTAAACTACATTTCGTAATTTATTCTTTAAACAGCTCATCTTTTTTCTGCCTGATGTGAAAATGGATACTACTTATACCGGTATCTTCTTGAAAGCTCCCTGCTGATATCATCTCCTAGGCGAACCTGTTCACTGCTAAGGTCTCGAAGGGAATGGTGTAAGGAATGTAGCTGCAAATGAGAACACACAAATTAAGCTGAAAAAGTTTGAAATGTCTTTCTTCAGTGTCATTTCAAAAGGAAAAACGTATTTTAAAACGTTTTAAAGAAACATTTAAACAAAACATATAGGTTAAAGATGACGAAGGTGTCAGGACCCTCAGGTCTGGAATTGTTTATGGTCTGCTTCTGGTTCTAAATACTACAACTATAGTATTTCATATGTAATTTAACATTTATTCATAGTACAGGGCTGGATTAGGCAGGTGTGCTAGTATAGCACTAAAGCTTTTCTCCCAGCAACCATATCACAACACCACACTTCTCAGCTGTGCAACAGAAAATGAAGTAACAAGGTTATAAACTGAGGTTGTTCAAGTGCTTTAGAGCGTATTGATTTCAGTTACCTGTCCCTTTCACAATCCAATCCTGGTCTCCCTGCTCCAGATCAATCAGCAGATCTGGGCAACTGGAGAAATTAAACTCTCTAACCATTTGTATTACCTTTCTAAGGCGATCTTGTAAATTTCACTTTGATTCTCCACTCTGAGCAAGCGGAGCAGTATAGTTACAGTGTAGAGCAGCATGATGGAGTAGGAAATTGCTAGGGGCTGGGGGAGAGGAAGTAAATCTACTGAGAAAATACCATTTATAAATGAGTCTAGACTTATATGGATTTAAATGATTGTGGAATTATCAATACACTTCAAAACTTGTCATATCTAACAAAAATATGGGAAGACCTGGCAAGGTAAACATAGGGAATGTGAATGCTGAGATTGTGAACGTGGCAAGGGGGGAATACCAGGATTCAAGATGTGGTAAGTGAGATTTGAGCATCAACTCATCCCATAAATCAAATTCAGCCTATGGCCATAGTCAATAAAAATCATCCCAGAGAACAACTTATCTATGTTTTTACTGAAATAAAATGATATAGTTAATATTTAAGTAGTTTTATAAAAATAAGCAAAGCAATACTTATATTGGCATATAACAACTCTCTCTCTCTGTATTTGTGTATATATATACACACACCATCAAAATAAACAAAAAAATGTTCAGAAAGATATTTAACTATATACGCAAAAATCTTATTTGTATTCTGGGAACCACCATAAAGCACAAAGTGCTGTCTACACACACAACAAAAACAGTGTTTTTCCAAAGAGCTTATTATAACAGATATTTTATTGTTGAAAAGGTTAACTAACTCCTCTTTTAGGGGAAAAGTCATTACAGAGATTATGGTGGAACAACTCTGGTAGTTTCTGGGGTCCTCAGACTTCCTTAACCCTGTGTAATAAAGATTTAGATTGAATTACAGTACAAAAGTTGCATTTTTACATCAGCTGATCGTCTAGCAATTAATGAAGATAAAGAGCTCATGCTGATTTATTAGATCTTTCCGCTCCATTCATATCTACCTGGGGGAGCCCAGAGAGTAGTTTGGGGTAAATGCTCATATGCGCTGAAGCCTCTCACATAGGAGGTACAATAGGAATCCATCCTATTATCCTACCCATTCAAAGAGTATATCAGGCTGTTTGGAGAGTTAACGAGTAGACATGGGCTGAGGTGTCTGCAACAGACCAACTGACACCCAAATCTTCGTCTCTATCTCATTTCACCTGCCTGGTGCAATGGGACAAATATCTCAATGTCTACATGTAATAGGGTGAAAATAAGGGCGAGCTGGCTGAAATTAATACAAACAAGATTGAAGACACTGATATCACTATACACCATGCCTTTGTCACCATGAGTTTGGATTGCCATAATGCACTATACATAAAGCTACATATATGAAACCATATGAAAATTGTGGCCAATCATTTAATGAGTGGTGTATCACACAGGGAGCAGATTCTCCCCCTGGGCTATCAACTACAGTTGTAGTCATTAAACAAGCTCAAGATGAGCTCCCTTAATTTAAAAGAGATGGGGCTAGTCTCAGGGCATCCCATAGAAGAGCTCTTGAATCCAGAGCTTGCTCTCCTCATAGGCCTGTGAAAGTTAAACTGTTAGCTACAAGACCTGCTTTAAGCAGACATTTGGGGCTAAGATGAATGATGGACTGAGAACTGGAAGTCCCAGCATGTTTGAGATAAGCATAGGTGAATTAAGGATGGGACAAGACTAGTGTTTTAATTCTGTGTTGATGTTTGTTTAAATAATTGTAAAGCACTAAGAGTTGTAGTCTTTAGATCTTTTTCTCGTGATTACAAGGGCTAATTTATTACATGTCAATCCTATATCAAGAGATTTTCAAATAGTACCTTTTAGGATATATACAGCATGTCACTGCCTCTGTCACTCTTTATATAAATAAATGATCAAGTTTCAGAAGGAGCAATGACCAGCCCACCTCAGCCAGGAGGACAGTTCACACATGGTTAGTATTTTGAGTCTGAGAGGTGAGAGTGAACGAGCTACAGCAAGGGGGATTTTAGAGGACCTTCCTCAAAAACATGCACAATATGCTGTGCTCACAAGTGACATGAGTGCACTATGCATATAGAATACTTAGAGAAACTCTAGAAAGGACTTTCATGTCAGCAGCCAAAATACAAGTCCATCTGCTCTGAATTTCACAGATTTTTTTTTTTTTTTTTTTAATAACCGAAAGGGACATTTGAGAACAGATCTCCTACTAGTATTGAGTACCTGGTCCAAATTATTGGCCTCATCGACAAACCGGACATTAGCAGACCTAGACCTCCGACGTCTAGTGCTCTGTGAGTCTCCATAATCCCTGAGAGGTGAGGTAGGCTGGAAATGGCGGCTCCCTTTACAAGATAAGAGGTAAAAAAATAAATGGAAAGAGAAAACTGAAGAAAGGGAAAATTTTAAAAAAGATTCTCACACACACATATAGGCATATAAGAAATCAAAGACACAACGTGATAAATTTCACAGACAACCAATACATACATTTCTTGTGTGCTTGTGCATTTCATCACTCAACTTTCCCCCCCAAATACCTGCCATCTGCCCACTAACCCACCTTCCCAGGATTTAGTCTAACATTTCAAACAGTTTTGTTTCTTTAAATCAACCTCCTAAAGAAATATTTCCTTCTCCACCCAAAAGTGAAGAATTTGTTCCCAAAATTACACCTGCCCAAGGCCAAGGAAGGAAAAAATTCAATACTGGGACAATGTCAGCTTTTTCTATAAATAAAAATATCACAATTTTAAAGCCCAGTATTTCGAAGCTCTCTCAGGCTAGAAAGAGGAGATTTATATTAAAGGAAAAGGAAGATTCCCAGCTTCCCAATGAGACACATAGCTCATACTACCAGCCCTAAATAGGCCCAAAATGTTGGACTTTTAAAATCATGACTTTTCTTTAAAGAAAAACAAACATGATTCTACTCCATTTAATGTAAATTCACTCTCTAGCCTTAAAAGGATGTTACAATGCAGTAACATACTAGAGCTTCTTAACATTTACCTGTGGCTGCTTCACCATCCAGGTCACTTGTATATAAACTTGAAAGAGAGGCACTTCTCATTCCAGAATTTCTGGACAATCGTTGGCTCCTTAATTGGCCTATAGATTGTTCCAGTGTCTCTTTTAACTGCAGTAAAATGACAAATTGTTAAAAGGTGTGTATACAGACATGCAAGAAAGTATGAATGTAAAAAGTGTGTGTGCGCGCACACATGCATGAGCATATATATAAATAAATAAAATTGTTTTGCTTTGAAAACCAAACAAAAATCTGGAAAATTGACTTAAAAAAACAAATAGCGTTGCAGTCTAGGAACACCAGATTTTGCAGTTTGAGTTGAAGAGTAATTTCGTTGTGGCACAACAAAACATGTCGCAATACAGTGTCTATGCAACAAAGAGGCATCACATTTTGATGTCTCCACATCATAATACACCTCACATCACATTTGCTGAAGTGAAAGTTTTGGAGGCAGGTCAATAGTCCTCCAACCCTGCTGGCAAGAGGTAGAACTGGTCTGAAGAAGATAGGAATAGTAGCCTCATAACATTTTAAGTACAGTATCTTTAAAATAAAAGAATGCACAAAAAAGTGCAGTGCAGCAGGACCACAAAGGACTGTCCTGCACCACAACCTAATCAGACAATGGAGCAAGTCTCAGCAAGACCAAAGAACTCTCACTGATTTGAAATGAATTGAGAAGAAAATGAGAAACATCAATTATTTCAAATTTCATAGAATTTAAGGCCAGACTGGACCATTACGCTCAGTTACTCTGAACTCCTGTATAACACAGGCCATAGAATTTCACCATGTGATTCCTGCATCAAACCCATATGTTCTGGTTAAGTTAGAGCAGGGGTCGGCAACATTCGGCACGCGGCTCGCCAGGGTAAGCACCCTAGCGGGCCGGGCCAGTTTATTTACCTGCTGACGCGGCAGGTTCAGCCGATCGCGGCCCCAACTGGCCGCGGTTCGCGGGATGTGCTGGCCGCGGCTTCCCGCCGCCCCCATTGGCCCGGGACAGAAAACCGCGGCGAGTGGGGGCCGCAATTGGCCGAATCTGCCGCGTCAGCAGGTAAATAAACTGGCCCGGCCCACTAGGGTGCTTACCCTGGCGAGCCGCGTGCCGAACGTTGCCGACCCCTGAGTTAGAGTACATCCTTTAGAAAGGCATCCAATTTTGATTTAAAGAGTACAAGTTATGGCAAATTCATTGAATACCTAAGTAAGTTGTTCCAATGGTTTATTATTCTCACTGTTAAAACGTTCACCTTATTTTAAGATGAATTTATCTAACTTCAGCTTCCAGCCATTGGATCCTGTTATGCTAGATTAAAGAGCTTCTGTTAAAACGAAGTCTCTCCAATGTAGGTAGATATTTATAGACACTGATCAAATGACAGTGAATCAAGACAGTTAAATACAAAGCTGACTGTGAAGAGTTACAAAGGGATCTCACAAAACTAGCTGACTGGGCAACAAAATGGCAGATGGAATATAATGTTATAAGATCAAAGTAAAGCACTCTGGAAAACATGAATCTCAACTATACATACAAAATGATGGTGTCTAAGTTAGCAGTTACCACTCAAGACAGAGATCTCGGAGTTATCATGGATAGTTCTCTGAAAACATCTGCTCAACATGCAGCAGCAGTTATAAAAGCTAACAGAACATTAGGAACCATTAGGTAACGGATAGATAATAAGACAGAAAATATCATACTACTACTATATAAATCCATAGTACACCCACACCTTGAATACTGCATGCAGTTCTGGTCACCCCATCTCAAAACACCTTTTACTTATCACAAGAATCAGAGATCACCCAATGAAATTAATAGGCAGCAAACACAAGGAAATATTTAAACCAGTGGTTTTCAAACTGCGGGTCCCGACCCAGTACTGGGTCGCAGAATGTAAGGCACCGGGTTGTGGCGGCTCTGGTCCGCACCACTGACCGGGCCGTTAAAAGTCCCATCGGCGGTGCTGCCCGGCTAAGGCAGGCTAGTTCCTACCTGTCCTG
>NW_020664447.1:64933181-65073018 GCF_002925995.2 Terrapene triunguis
GGGGGGGGGGGGGAAGAGTCAGTGTCTGTGGGTGAGAGCCACGTGGAACCGCTTGTGAGCCTCCGCCTAAGAGTCGGATCTGCTGCTGGCCGCTTCTGGGGTGCAGTGCAGTCCGTGGTGCCAGGACAGGCAGGAAGCCTGCCTTAGCACACCTGCTGCGCCGCTGACTGGGAACCGCCTGAGATAAGCCTGTGCCCCAACCCCGCGCTCCAGCCCTGAGCCCCCCCCAAACCCAGAGCCCTTTCCTGCACCCCAAAACCCTCATCCCTGGTCCCACCCCAGAGCCTGCACCCCCAGGCCAGAGCCCCCTCCAACGCCCTGAACCACTCATTCCCGGCCCTGCCCCACAGCACTCACCCCCACATCCCAACCCTCTGCTCCAGCCCTGAGCCCCTCCCACACTCCAAACCCCTCATCCCCAGCTCTGTTGGGTCGCGGGCATTAACAATTTTCTTCAACTGGGTCGCCAGAAAAAAAGTTTGAAAACCACTGACTTAAACAACTCACAGTCAACCTGTGGTACTTATTGCCAGGGGATGCTGTGAAGGCCAAAAGTATAAATGGGTTCAAAACATAATTACATAAGTTCCTGGAGGATAGGTACATCAATGGCTATTAGCCAAGATGGTCAGAGATGCAATCTCATGCTGTGGCTATCCCTAAACCTCTGACTGCTGGAAGCTGGGACTGGATGGAGTGATCATCATTTTGAATATGAATAGAGTTGCATACCACGCAAAAAGTAACTCAGCAAACTGAATTAATCCAAAAAACAGGCACGTACAGGAAACTATGCCAATGGGATGAAATAGTGTGGTGCACCTGGCTTCAGTGCTCCTGCTCTGCGGTCCCACAAAGTCAAAGATCCCAAGTCAAAGTGAGGCATGAGTCTAGAATACCTTTAAAAAGGAACTCCCCCACCCAATTAAAATTAATTTTACTGTTTCTATAGAGAAATTGAGATGGTAATATAAGTACTCAACAGACAACATCACAGCAACAAGAAGCAAAATCCCTTTAAAAATAACTACAGAAAGAATTAGAGAGAGATTCCTAAAAACGTTTTGTTTAACATCAACTTAGTCTATGTGAAATGCTGAAAGAAACCAGATGTCATAAGAGGCATGAAGATAATCACACATTAGTAAGTTACACACACATTATTGAACAAGGTGCAGAACACAAGTGGTAGTTCATCCAGTCACTCATTTATTAAGCTAATAGCTAATATCTGTTCATGCTTTTAATCAATTGTCTCACTTTAGCAGATAAAATGGCTGTTTTTGCAAGACAAGGGTAAAGACAACACTATTTGTATTCTGGTGATTTGTTAGATGAAGACCTGGGTACTTGTCATAGAACAACTGGACATCCAAATAAGATATGGATTTTTAAAAAAAATGTATGTTGTAAGTTGCATGTGTCAGATTGAAAAATCTTGATTCTGTAAGACTTCATTAAAGTACAGTGTACTACGGAAAGAAGGATTCCAATTGTATAGTGGCAACCAAAACTTTTACTTTTTTTTAAAAGAACACCACAATAAAAGGATATTTGAAATATAGGCACTCAGTTTTGAGAACAGCTATTATTTAAAAAAGTAACGGAGATGGATATATATGGTTTAAGTTCTTAAAGTGACAGTAGTAGCAGGAACAAAAACCTTTAAACATATCTTTACAAGAAAAGCAAACTTATTTTAAGACTGTCCTGAGACAAAAACATTGGTTCTCACATGAGATTCAAAGCACAAGTGATTGTTTAAGTTACTAACATCTGAATTCTACACAGGCGAAAGAGAAAGAGGCAAGAATTGGAACTTGATAGCTAAGAAAAGACAAAGACAGACTTTCACATAAGAATAATGAAAACTCCAGCGGCTATTAGACACATAAGGGTAAGCAAACCCATCCCTGATCTAGCTAGAGGCCACACAGCAAGTAGGCTTAGAACCAGGAATGAAACTCAAGTCTCCCACCTGCCAGTGAACACTGTCTCTTCTTATGTGACAATAGTGACATCAGGTCTAATGTTTTCACTAGCTAGAAGGAACCAGATTCAATCATGCTGAGGAAACTAGAGACAGGAAAGAACTAGGGTTTTTACAGAGTCTCGCTTTTCCCCATTTAATTGTTCCTGGTCAGCTTTGTCCTTGCTAAATGTGTCTTGCATCCAGAACTGGCTGCAATCCTTCCTGGCTATCTTCTTCACTACAGCTACAGAAGAAGCATCTTGGGGAGCCATTAACATGCATTTTCGTAGTCAAGTTGAGCATCATGAGCTGACAGACAAATCCAGTTTCTGAAATATATTTAGGACAATCATCTAGGTAGTACACTGTGGCTACCTTTTGCCACCATTCCTCTCAGTCACTGACAAACATATGGAGTTCTTTCCAAATAGACTGCAAAATGTTGAGTTTCAACAGATAGGCATGAAAGACAGTCAGTTGTTCAGGAAGAACTTTGGACTGACCTTGTTAAAAACTAAACAAAACCACTGAGCTGTAAATAAGGTTTACATAATGAAACTATATTTGGTGGATACTGCAGAACACTGCAAAAAACAAATCTATCATAACATATAGGATTTGCTGCACTGGATCACTGTGCCATCAAGCCTACTACCCTGCATCAAAGAGTAGCCAACACTTAATACTTCATAGGAAGGAAAAGACATCATTTCCCCCTTCATTCACCCACCCAAATGTTTTATACATAGGGATGAGAATGAAGGGGAAGAAACAAAGATTCCTTTTGAAGTAAAGTGTAAACCAGGATTAAAATTCATTCATTGTAGGAGAAGCTCACAATCAAGACATGCCTATATTATGACTGAGCTAATTGTTGATAATCAAACTTCCCCTGAACAACTGAAGACAGGCAAAATAGAAGGATGCCAACTACAGTATCTTTATGCAAAGCAGGATGCTGTAATAAGCTTCTTCTAATTTCTCCCTGTCAGGAATCGGGGCCTGCAGCAGAGCTAGTCTCCAGGCAGCCTCATCAGTACATCTGGCCTGTAGCCTGATCAGCCATCCAACCTGATTGGCTGCAGAGGCCAGCAGGCTGGCTCTTAAGCCAGCAGCTGCAGCTCGGTGGCTTCTCAACACTCATCTCCATGACTGTGGCCTGCTCCTGCATTACCTTATTCATACTGCTCCTGCTTGCATCGAGCCTTGCCTCTGTCCTTCCCCCTATCTTGAACCCCTCCTTGCCTGCTACCCTGCTTGCTCCAGTTCCTGACCTCCAGCTCGACCCTTGACTCCAGCTCCTGGCTACGGACTCTGGCTCGACCCCCTGGCTCTGGTATCCAGATCCTGACTTCCGGTTTTGACCATTGGTTTTGGCTCCTAATGACTGACTATGGCTCTGAACCCGGCCACAAGGTCTGCTGCATGCTCCGGCCAATAGGCTACACTGCCCTCATCCCAGTGGACTGACCTCCCTCATAGAAGCATCCAGGAATGGAGAGAACTGTTAAAACCATTTTTTTACTCTTTGCTCAAGTTTCAACAAGAGATGGCAGAATCCTAGATCAGCTTAGATATTTTGAAAACTTGATCATACCCTGGAGGTAACATGTAATTGTGGGGTTGGAAGGTAGATTTCTGGCTGCTAGAATTCAGAGCAGGACTCTTGTGAGGACACAGTCTCAACACAATACACCTATGTTTAATTCCCTTGTATGGCCTCCCATCACCCACCAAAAACTTCCTCACTGTTCCAGCAGGCTTGGAACCAGTATGAGAGGGGCCAGTTGTATCAAGAATTCAGGCAGCCAGGGATGAGAAATAAATGGTAGCAAATCAGAAGCATGTCAAAATAAACAAGTGAGACTGCTAGCAGGCAGGAAGAAAGCATCAGATCATTGGTACACAGGAAGTATAATATGGATGTGAAGGTGATGGAAGATGATTTTTTTATGTTTAGGGAAGTGAACAGGAACTATTTGGAAGATGAAGTTTTTTTACTAATAGAGGGTGGAGACTATACTTTAGTATTCTAAGTCTCCAACAGGAGATGTCCCAAAACTTTATTGCTCAACTTGAAGAGAAATCAAGTCAGAAAGATATCAGTCATCCAGATGCTAAAAAAGAAGGTCCTGGATCAAAATAAAATTCTGACACGGCCAGGCTCAGCCAAAACCCAGTTCAACTTCTAGCTGTCTGAAAAGAACACCTACCAGTATGTTGAGAGTAAATAAGCCTATCATGTTTTTCTATTATCTGAAAAGTTAGTGTCTTTAAAAAAAACCTGAATTAATTTCATCATTAGTAAAATAGTTAAAACTAATAAAACCCAATCGTGAACCTACATTTATGTCTCCCATGTCCAAGAGAAATGTTAAGAGTAAAAATCAGCAATTAAATTATATATATCTATCTGCAAAGGCACAAGTACTCAAGTTTATCTTCTAAATCAGAGTATTAGTATTGAAGACATCTACGCTCCCCAACTGAGATAGTTATATTCCGAATTACTAGGATAGAATAAAATTTTCCTACTGCTTTTTCAGAAGAAAAATAGCAGGTAATTCTACATTACAACGTATAAGTATGGAAATTCACATAATTTAAATATTTAAATTTAATTTCTTTAAATACTCTACTTATCTGTATTGTGCAGTTTTATTTGGTATAGTACAACTGAGCACTGAAGGGCATATTTCACTAGAGTTTACACAAATTACAGAAGTTGTATTATTGAATTCAATGAATATATACCCCAGAGTACTCAAATATTAGGCCAATTTTCAAGCAAAACAGTACATTTTCCACATTTCCTTTCATACCACAGGATTCAGTTTCAATAAATCTCTGACTTTAACATCTCAAACTTGATAGCTCCCAGAGTACCAACCAATTTGTTCATCCTGAACACTATCCATCTCCTGTTTTACTCTACAATTAAATATCATCCCATTCATTTCTGATTAAGTTCACTCTGGGGCAAAGGCTTGCAAAATACCCTGTGTACCACATTTAAGCACCATTCCATGTCAGAAGCTTAAGTCATGTATAGGGCCTTGTGTGGGCCCTCTGAACCGTGGTGAATTTCGCCCTTCAGCCATTTCCTAAAGGGACCACAAAGAAGATTGGGCCAACCAGTACTAAAAGTGTTCTAATCTCATTCATGGTGTCAAGTATCAGGGGGTAGCCGTGTTAGTCTGTATCCACAAAAACAACAAGGAGTCCGGCGGCACCTTAAAGACTAACAAATTTATTTGGGCATAAGCTTTCGTGGGTCAAAAAACTCACTTCTTCAGATTCCATGTATGTGAAGTAAGGTTTTTTTTTTCCCACAAAAGCTTATGCCCAAATAAATCTGTTAGTCTTTAAGGTGCCACTGGACTCCTTGTTGCTAATGTCATTCAGAAACTCTATCAATTTCAAAAGGTGGTAGTACAGAAGACTATTAAAGATTGATTTATACTGTTTAAATCTCTCGCTAGCTTGCCCATTGCTAGACACCAATTTTCAACTGGTTATATAATAATACAGGAGGAAGAGGTTACATTGAAAGTTGCTCACAGTTGCTATAGCTTCAGTCTGTTCATTGTTGTACTCTCTGTACTGTCCTAGCATCTGGTCAACGTGTTTCAAGTTTCGGTTGGTATCCTTAAGAACAAAATTGAGGAAAAAGAATGTTAAATTAGAAATCGTCTCTCCAAAGAAACAAAAATGCATTACTTTGTTAGCTTTACCATTAATATACTTTGCCTCACATTAGGCATCTAAATAAGTGATCTGATTTTCAATGTGGCTGAGCACCCACAACTCCCACAGAAGTCTGAGAGAGCTGGAGACACCAAGCACCTATGAAAACAAATCAGACCAATCATTTTCAATAGATGCCTAAGTTTAAGCAGCCAAATTTTGCCTACACTGTATCAAAACCATTCAGCCAAGGACCTTAAAGCAATCATTTAGCCTCATATTATGGCAATCCCATTGAAATTCCAAAGTATCATTATTAAGGCAACATTGTAGTCACGGGTATTTTTAGTAAAAGTCATGGTCAGGTCACAGGCAGTAAACAAAAATTCACGGCCTGTGACCTGTCCATGACTTGTACTATATACCCCTTACTAAAATTTGAGCCAGAGGGCTGCAGGTGCTCTGGAGCAGCAGTCCGGGGGGTGCTGCGAGTGCTGGGGGGGGGGGGGGGGCCAGACCCCGGCGGAGGCGGGGGGGGGGCGGGCGGCAGCACAGGCCCGGGGCCCCCCGCGGGGGGGGGGGGGGGGGAAGGTTGGCGGGGATGACAGGCTCCCTACCCGGCTCCGCCCAGCTCCTCGGAAGAGGCTGGCATATCCCTGCAGCTCCTATGGGGAGGGAAGGCCGGGGGGCTCTGTGCGCGGCCCCTGCCACAAGCGCTGGCTCTGCAGCTCCCACTGACCAGGAACCGCAGCCAATAGAAGCTACAGGGGCCATGCCTGCAGGCAGGAGCAGCACGCAGAGCCTCCTGGCCCCTCCACCTAGGAGCTGCAGGGACATGCCGGCCGCTTCCGGGGAGCCCCCCCAAGTAAGCGCCGACCCGCACCCCAACCTCCTGCCCCAGCCCTGAGTCCCCTCTCACACCCGAACTGCTGCTGCTGGGGGGAGGGGAGTGCAGTGGCCCAAGGCTGTACCAATAGCGGTCAGTGCGGCAGCCCCAGGGGCTGCCTGAGCTGCTCAGGCAGCCCCGGAGCCAGCTGCATCAGCTGCTGCAGAAGTCACGGAGGTCATGGAAAGTCACAGAATCCATGACTTCCGTTACCTCTGTGACAGACATGCAGCCTTAATCATTATCTGTATTTTACACATGAGTAAGCTGAGGCAAAGAGCTTAAGCTACCTGTCAAGCTCACCAAATAAGTAAGAGAGAGCTTGAAGCTATGGGCAGGCACTCTGAATAAACTGAAAATATATACTGGTATTTTTGTTATATTGTCTGGCTCAGCGGCTACATAAAAATATAAGACATTGTCAAGTAAAAAGGAAGTGTGATCTTCTAGTTATGGCATAAGACTGGAGTCAAGAGATCTGGATTCTATTCAGTGCTGGAATTCACTTCACTCTCAATGCCTCAGTTCCCCCATCTGCAAAATGAGGACAATGCATACTTCACACTAAAATATTAAGTCTTAATTCATTAATCAAAATGAACACAGTGCACCTAAATCAGGATCTTTCTTCAGCTCAGAATTAAAACTGCAGTGTTTTATCTCACTTATTCCAGCTCAAGTTTACTCTGTGTTCAAGATTTTTCTTTTCTAAGTTACAACTCAGCAAACTCACTGTGGGTTCTTTCCTTCTCAGCATCACCAGTAGCAAAGATACAGCATGGCAGGCCAACTCGCACCCTCATTTTTATTGCTGGTGACGGATGCATTAAGAAGGAAAGAACCCAGCTTGACTCAGAGCTCAAGGTGAGTCTGCAGGGCTGTCAGCTAGAAAGCAGTCTTACCTTGCAAACTGAGCAAGTTTGAGCTGGAGTCAGGGATACATAAAACATGGAACCCCACAATGCCAATTGTACAGAATTACTTTTGCCCACAGAGAAGCCATTGCCCCCAAAAGTCATCCAAACAAGTGACATGCACTCTCTTTTGCATTCTAGCCTTCCATGATCCTTCGTCTGAACATTATCTATTCAGATTATCAGATCTGTGGGGAAGGGATCTTTGTCTTCACACTGTCTGTAATTTGTTTTTTTTTATTTATATTGTGATAACACCTAGGACTCCCAGGACCCCATTGTGCTAGGCAATGTACAAACACAGAACAAAATGACAGTCACTGCCCCAAAGAGCTAATGCATCCTGTGGGAATTCTGCAGTTAATTAAAAAAAAAAAAAAAAGATTGCTCTGTTCGCAAGCATTTTGCCAACTTCGTAACTGAATGAGACATTATCAGACCTTTCAATGGTTTAAACAAGTCATTTCTAACAATATTTTATCAAGCTTCCATGTTGCTGTAAGAAATAGCAGTAAAATATTCACTGTAAATGCAGACATGTCATGCTTTATTTCCCAAATACTTTTTACAGTTGGTAAATGGCAAGTAATGTTTCCCATTACCACAGCACTTTAGACCACCTCATTCAGAAAAATTGGGCACTTTCTTTTACACAAACATAAGTTATCCTGTTTGCACAGCATCTGATCATTGTCTAACAACCTGTAAAGTGCTTGCTAAGGTATGGATCTTCTCTGTAACATCTCCAGCCCCATGGTTTCGGGCTCTGCTGTGGGTGGCTCTTAGAGGGCCTCGCCTTCCTACACGACCACGAAGAAAGTTGTCTGAATCACTGGATGAATCTGCCATTGATGTACTGAAATCTGGGGAACGGGGAAAAGGACAAATCTGAATGGAACCACACTTGTATTATAAAATCCAGTCATTGAAATATGAACAAACTTGAACATCTCTAATTGCCCAAAAATATATATATGTCAGAGTGGTGATTAAGAAGTGTGCAAACTATGATGGATCAGGGTTTTTGATTGCAATAAAAATGTGAAGGGAAGATGACTATTACAGCAAATGCTGACAACTCTGGAAGCATAAACCATTGGAAACAATTAAAGAAAAAACAGGCACATAAAAATAGTTAGTTCCTCTTTAAGATGCAACACAGTATACATTTCTCTGCTCTATGGGTATATACAAGAACTTTAAAGAAGCAACTGATGCCTCATGAAAAACATTCTATATAGAAATAGTTTTGCCTCTATTTTCTCTCTTTATAGGAAGAGGTCGACAGATGTAGTGGGAAGGAGATTCCTGTTTTCTATTAAATATAGAAGTTGACATAAAATCCAAGATTTGTGTTTCTTACAAGATCACCTGCTTCAGGTTAACAACGTGAAATCATAATCCCATTTGTAACAACATAATTGTCACTACAGCAACAAAATGATCACCACAAAGAAGGAATTAGGAATTCATGTGATCATAGGCAGAGAGAAAAACTCAAAACAAATACACCTCTACCTCGATATAACGCTGTCCTCGGGAGCCAAAAAATCTTACCGCGTTATAGGTGAAACTGCGTTATATCAAACTTGCTTTGATCCACCGGAGTGCGCAGCACCGCCCCACCCCCACCCCACCCCAGAGCACTGCTTTACCGCATTATATCTGAATTCGTGTTATATCAGGTCACGTTATATCGGGATAGAGGTGTATAGTTTTAAATGCAGCTATCACTAGAAAGAATTTTTAAGAAGGGGGGCAGAAAAAAAATATAGGAAAAAGTAGCATTTCTTAGGCACAACAGCCTTTAAATAGATTTCAAAAGTTTTCAATGAGGCATAAACTCATATTTAGTATTTATTGTTTAATCTAGAGAAGTGTTAACTTCCAGTAGTTGAAGCAGATTACTGGAGTCCGGACATCTCTGTTCTCTTCCCATCTTTCCACAGACTTTGGACAAGTCACTTAGACAAGTCCTGTGTCTCAGTTTTCAGTCTCATCTGTCAAGCAGTGTGTTGCAAGTTTTAATAAGTCCTGGTAAAGTACATTGAGACCTTCAGATGAAAGATGCTTTAGAGCTATTTTAGTAATTTTGCTTTATTTAATTTTCATTAGACATATTTCTTCAGACTCCTCACATCAAGTATTCAACATAGTTTTTTTAGTCTTTCCATTCAGACATCATCTTCATGATAAATTCTCAATGTTGTACATGCAACTTCTACTATATCAAATGTCTTTTAAAACCGTTTATTTCATCAAGCCATCCATCCCTTTTCTCCTCCAGCTTTGACAACCTCTTTGTCCACTTCTTCAATGAAGACCTCATCTTTTTTCCAGGCTGCCTCCTACTCTCTCTTTCCTTTATATTAATTTAACTAAAATTAATCATCTCTTCCTTGATGCTTATGGCTAGTGATTAAATTATATTCACATTTCTCCTTCCCTTTGTATTTTTACTGAACTACTAAGATATGCATATACTTAAACTGAGTACCAGCACTACCACTACCTTATGCCGCTTTACAGTTTGTCACATCTTAAATTCGTATTACACACTCTTTTGGGCAGGAAGCGTGTCTTTCCAAGTTTTCTGAGAAGCACCTAGCATAGTTTTGGGTTATAAAATAGTGTTTATAAAAATAACAGTATGTTGTTGAAGAATTGTGTACATCTTAGCAGTCAATCATGTAATCTACATTGTTTTAGAAGACAAGGAACTGATATAGCAAGGTTTTGGAATAATGTGATAACTACTGGATACATTAATGCAAGCAAACTCCCTGACTTTTCAAAAGGTCTTCTTTTTAACTCCATGATTGCAATACATTAGCAGCCTAAGAGCTTTACTTAAACCAATGATAATATTTTGCACTTATACAGCAGCTTTAATCCACGGTTTTCTTATACAGCCATAAATCACTATCCCCATTTCATACATGCAGAAACTGAGAAGGCAGGAATGAAATCTAGAATTTGCAAAAAGTCACATAATGAATCTGAGGCAGAACTGGGAGTATAACTCAGGTCTCCTGACTCTCAGTCTGTAGCTCTAAATACTAAACAACACTGCTTCCATAAAGGCACCAAATCTTTCTAATTTCTTTCTGATTTCTACATGGGTTCTCTGCAAAGTTTTTTGATTTACAGAAGATGACTGTTTATATTATGTTGTTTTATTAGACAATCCAGCCCCAAACCAGATTCCCAGATCCAAGCTTTGGGAATGTTCAGGTACAAAAAAAGCTTTCAACTCAGGCCCACCTTTATTTAATGTTTAAAAAATAAAATAATTACAATATATGGTAATACTTAAAATCTTATAAATTTATATACCATTATAAATTAAATAGCATACAAGTCAATGTAATACACAAGGCCCATCTCTTCTCCCATCCTGAGAGGCAAAATTCACATCAATATACTTTAAATAGGCTGGGTAGGGAGAAGAGATGTGTCATTGAAATGCAAAGAAAATGGTCAGTGGTAACAAAATAAGAACCTAATCCTGGGAGGTACTGAACACTCATTTCTTACCAACTTCCCAGGAAGTTCCCAGGCCTAAATTTTTGAGACTATTTTTGAAAGTGTTTTTGATAACTGAGGGTTAAGAACATAAGAACAGCCATACTGGGTCAGACCAAAGGTCCAGTATCCTGGCTTCCAACAGTGGCCAATGCCAGGTGTCCCAGAGGGAATGAACAGAACAGATAATCATCAAGCGATCCATCCCCTGTCACCCATTCCCAGCTTCTGGCAAACAGAGACCAGGGACACCATCCCTGCCCACGCTGGCTACTAGCCATTGATGGAACTATCCTCCATGAACTTATCTAGTTCTTTTTTGAACCCTGTTAGTGTCTTGGCCTTAACAACATCCTCTGGCAAAGAGTTCCACAGATTGACTCTGTGTTGTGTGAAAAAATACTTCCTTTTGTTTGTTTTAAACCTGATGCCTATTAATTTCATTTGGTGACCCCTTGTTCTTGTATTATGAGAAGGAGTATATAACACTTCCTTATTTACTTTCTCCACACCAGTCATGATTTTATAGACCTCCTTAGTCGTCTCTTTTCCAAGCTGAAAAGTCCCAGTTTTATTAATCTCTCCTCATACAGAAGCCGTTCCATATCCCTAATCATTTTTGTTGCCCTTTTCTGAACCTTTTCCAATTCCAATATATCTTTTTTGAGATGGAGGGACAACATCTGCAGGCAGTCTTCAAGATGTGGGCGAACCATGGATTTATATAGAGGCAATATGATATTTTTTGTCTTATTATCTATCCCTTTCTTAATGATTCCCAACATTGTTCATTTTGACTGCCACTACACATTGAATGGATGTTTTCCGAGAACTATCCACAATGACTCCAAGATCTCTTTCTTGAGTACTAACAGCTAATTTAGACCCCCATCATTTTATATGTATAGTTGGGATTACATTTTCCAATGTGCATTACTTTGCATTTATCAACACTGAACTTCATCTGCCATTTTGTTGCCCAGTCACCCAGTTTTGCAAGATCCTTTTGTAGTTCAATGCAGTCTGCCTGTATCATCTGCAAATTTTGCCACCTTACTGTTTACTGTTGAATAGGACTGATCATTTATTCCTACCCTTTGAATCCTATCTTTTAACTAATTACCGATCCATGAGAGGACCTTCCCTCTTATCCCATGACAGCTTACTTTGCTTAGAGCCTTCGGTGAGGGACCTTGTCAAAGGCTTTCTAAGCGTACCTCTACACTGCAATAAAAAACCTGTGGCACTGAGTTTTAGAGCCCAGGTCAATTGACTTGGGCTCATGGGTCTTGGGATGAAGGTCTCAAAATTGCAGTGTAAACGTTTGAGCTCAGGCTGCAGTCCGCACTCTGAAACCCCATGAGAGGAGTGTGTCTCAGAGCCCGGACTCCAACTCAAGCCCGAACAACTACACTACAATTTTGAGATTTGCAGCCCAAGCCCTGTGAGCCCAAGTCAGTTGACCTAGGCCAGCAGTGGCCATGCCCTGGGTCTTCTATTCCAGTGTCGACATAACCATGGACTTAACCAAGACACTGGTTTTATGGCTCATTAAAACGATTTGTAACACACTCTACTGCCTGTTAATTCTTACCTGCCCACTTCATTGTAAGTGGTCATCTACAGCATGTGTGAACCTCTTATGCTTAACAATTTGCCCCAGCTTGTATTTAGCTTGGACACTCTGGTTACCTTCCCCCTACCTGAAGCAGTGTACTGCTAAGCTCAAAAGCTTGCAAAAGTTCGTCCATTAAAAGATATTACTTCACCTACCTTATCCCATGCTAATAGTTGGTATTTAGTGGCATGAACATTCATGGGAAAGTCTTAATAAAATTAAATGAGGCAATCATCTGAAAAAATAAATTGATATGTCATTAATGTTAGTGAGTTATCATCAAGCCAAGATAAACAACCCTATATGGTGAGTACAAGAGTGTAACAAATACCTACAGCGTGTGCTGGAAACCTGCAAGGTCCACATGATTTTTTACTTGACTTAAAGGAAATTATCTTCATTATAATGACATAAATGCAGGTATGGAAGACAGCAACTCATTGATTCATCAGAAAATTTAAAATTATGATTTGCAAGATGACAAAAGACAAGAGCTAACTACCAGGGTCATATTTTACAAACACTGGCTACCTGCATGTTAATCACCTCGGAAGAAAACATTTCGGGCATGTCTACACTGCAATTAGACACTTGCAGATGGCCCATGCCAGCTGACTTGGGCTTGCCATGCTTGGGCTAAGAAGCTGTTTAATTGCAGTGTAGATGTTCCAGCTTGAGATGCAGCCTGAGCTCTTAGACCCTGTCCCCCCGCAGAGTCCTAGAGCCCAGGCTCCAACCCGAGCCTGAATGTCTACACTATAATTAAACAGCCCTTTAGTCCAAATCCCAGAAGCCCAAGTCAGCTGACACAGGCCAGTCACAGATTTTTAATTGCACTGTAGACATACCCTTAGGGTCTCTGAATGCTGTGACTTTCTATCTCCAAGTAAACAGCTCCAAACTAATAACATCAATTAAATAAGTTTATTGATTTTAGCTTCAAAGAGATTCTTCTGTACTTAATACTCCTAAGGACACTATTCACGACAAAAGTCATTTTACAAGGTTGGCCCAGTACCACAACAGCTCTACATTTTGCTAAGCAAGAGGCACATTTAGAATTCTTCTTCTTCCAAGTACACTGAAAACTAAACATCTTTTGGAGACCGACAACACACTGTACTTCCACAGCATCTTTCGTCAAGCATGTCGAAGCACTTTAAAAACAGTAATTAAGCCTAGCAAGATAGCTGTAATGATTTTACAGATGGGGAAACCAAGGCACGAAAAGTTACGTAGCCCGTCTCAGGTTACGAATAGATATACTTCCTCAGTGTTGCTGGGAAAAGAATCAAGTGTGCCCTTCACCACTGTCCAATGATTAGAAGCAATCTGCAGACATAATAGGAAGCAAAAAAGTGCAAAAAAACAGTACCAAAAACAGGGGAGCAAGGGAAGAATCTAGTTTGATGGAGGGAAAAAAGAGACTTAAAGCAATACCTGATATCAATAAATTGAAGGCACATAAAAAAAAAAATCTATAACTAAGGCTATGATTTAGTCATGGAGATCCGGTAAAGTCACAGAATCTGTGACTTTACCGGACCTCCATGACTTCTAGGGTTTCATGAGGAGGAGGCAGGACTGCGTGCCAGGACCCTGCAGCCCCAGCCCCACGGCTTCTGCTGGGGGCTGCAGCCGGGGCCCGTGCGCCTCAGCCCCACGGCTTCCCAGGCTTGGCGGGGGCTCCAGCTGGGGCCCTGTGCCTCAGCCCGTAGCTTCTACTACAGGCTGCATCTGGGGCCACGCGATCCAGCCTCGCAGATTTCTGACTCCTGGGCTTGGCGGGGGACACGCGCCCCAGGCCCAAGGTGCCCCAGGCTTGGCAGGGGGCTGCAGCCGGGGCTGTGCACCTCAGCCCCGCGGCTTCTGCCAGGGGCTGCAGCCGGGGCCATGCGCCCTAGCCCCGCAGCGTCCTGGGCTTGGCAGGGTCCATGCGCCCCAACCCCGCGGTGTCCAGAGTCCTGGGCTTGGTGGGGGTTTGGCAGGGGCCGCACGCCCCAGCCCTGCAGTGTCCCAGGCTTCCTGAGGGCTTTAGCCGGGGCCGTGCACTCCAGCCCCGTGGCTTTCACCAGGGGCTGCAGCTGGGGCTGCGCGCCCCTACCCAGTGGCTGCACCGGGAGCCATGCACCCCCCTTGCAGCTTCCAGGGCCGTGTGCCCCCACCCCGCTGCAGCCGGGGCTTGGTGGGGGCTGCAGTTGGGGCCGGGCACCCGTGTCATGTAGCTGGGCCAGCTCTGGAGTGGGGTTATGTGCCCCCCCGTGGCTGCGTGCCCCTCTGCGGCCACTGTAGTCTGGGCTGTGCCCCCCACCATGGCAGAGGGCTCGGCCTGTTGGGCCCCCCCGCCTTGGGACTCCATTCCTCCCCCGTACCTAGCCCTGCCCCCTGGTTATTTTTAGCAAAGTAAGAGACAGGTCACAGGCTCCATGAATTTTTGTTTATTGCCCATGACTTTTACTAAAAATAATCATGATAAAATCTTAGCATTATCTATAACCTATAGCACAGTGGTCAGAATACTGATGAGGCTTAGATGGAGAAAGCAACAAGAATGAATTCTCTCCCACCGTAAAAGGTTAGTATCTTCTGAGTAGGTTATGTTCACTACCATATAATTTATTTAAAAACAAATCTCTATCACTGTAAGCTTCATAACCAGCCTGCAAGACAGCTGTATGCAATTCTGTCCAGTGTATGCACACAGTTAACCAAGAGATACTGCATGTGTCAAGTTAACCTGAAAAATATACTTACCTTGAAAGGTGTATAGTCTTTAACCTCTGGATTCCACCCAAACTAATCTGAGTAAAAACCCACATATAATTGTTGCAGAAAGATATTTTTTAAAATCTACACGTACAACGTTATTTCCCGCAAATCCTGTAAATTAAGTAGCTCTTACACAGGGCTCAATCTTATTCTATTGATATCAACTGGAGTAGGATCAAGACTGCACATACTACAATTACCGCAGTGCACATGAATAGCTTTGTTTACAGGACTGGCGTTTGTATTACTTATGACTAATGACCACCTGAGGAGCCACAATTTCATGCAGCCTGAAAGTCACAGGGCAATCCAATCTCTGCCTCTAGTAGGTGGAGAAAATTCACTGACTAATCTCTGTGCTATTTTGGTTTTTATACACCAGATCCATTACCATGGTATCTAAGCACCTTCCAACAAAGGATAGACATATTGCTACAAAAATGTCACTATTTGAAAACTGTTGACACCGAAACTATACTAATCACAATTTTGCAATTAGTATACACTAGAACAAAATCACATTCAACCTTAAATTCTAGGATTTAATCACAATTAACTGAATCAGTGCTCAGAAAGATTTACTAGTCTACACTGATCACAAAGTCGTGGTTAGTATTGTTTCAGCAAACTTGATTTTTCACAACTGTATTCAAATATGGGAACATTTTATAGAATACAAGTTCATAAGAGCTTATATCTACTATATATGATCTCTTCTCTTTTTTATTTTATTAATAGATCCATTCTTTTATAACAAAAATCTTGTTAAATTGTAAAACAAATTTTAATAGAGGTAAACTTAGGATTATACCCACACGTACGCAATTATTAATTGGCCTACGGAAGTCTGTAAAGTTGTACTGACAAAACCTGCCTCTAGTCATTTTCTTCAACTTGGTGATATTGATCACATATATTGGTTGATGCTTTTCTACTCTTCATCTTCCTTTTCTGTACTTTCAGTTCATAGTGTCAATTAAAGTCTTTCACCTCATATTTAGGTCCAAATTTCTGTTTTTCTGACATTGAGATGTGTAATCTATTTATTAGATGTCCAATCAAAACTCTATACAATATTAAGCTTTTCTCCTTCTTCTTCCTATTTTAATGCCTT
This sequence comes from Terrapene triunguis, assembly GCF_002925995.2. NCBI lineage: Eukaryota > Metazoa > Chordata > Testudines > Emydidae > Terrapene > Terrapene triunguis. The sequence goes on from NW_020664447.1 coordinate 64,949,667, forward strand.
TATTTTGTGTTTAACTTTTACTATGTTTGAAAGGGTTTTTCCCTTCCTTAGTATTCAAAAAAACTTCTCAAACCATCAGGTTTGATGGCAGGCGATGCCTTCTTCAGCAAACGCCAAAAAATTCTGGCAGGTTTCTAAGTAGTTATCTTTTTTTCCTTCTCCCCTGTAAAAACTGAGTTAATTCTTCTATTAACAGAATTTCCCAGATTTTTTGATACCCATCAATAGATTTAGCAGAATCACTCTTCTTTCACCACCTTGCTATAGTAATTTTAGCAGGAACTAATAGATAAATGATCAATTCTCCATAGGTTTTGTAAGATGCAGAGTTTTCAGGACAATTGAATAAAAATACTAATATCTGATAATAAAAATATCTGATAGCTGACACCGTTATCTCCTTTATGCTGCGTCCAACTGCATTTCAAAATGTCTTCATTTGGGGGCATTTCCACCACAGATGGATAAATCCTTCCATTTCATTACATTTTCTTCAGCATTTACCCATCCCTGCACCATAAATTTGTTTAATTTTAAGAGGCGCTAGGTACCATTGATAAAAAATGGTAACAAGGTTTTCTTTTATTAATGTGTTCATTAAGGTGTGGGGACCATTGCTCCATATCAGGGGTAGGCAACTTGCGGCACGTGAGCTGATTTTCAGTGGCACTCATGCTGCCCGGGTCCTGGCCACCAGTCCGGGGGGCTCTGCATTTTAATTTAATTTTAAATGAAGCGTCTGAAACATTTTAAAAACCTTATTTACTTTACATACAACAATAGTTTAGTTATATATTATAGAAAGATGTTCGTATTTATCTTTTATATCTTTCAGTAGATCATAGCCCACACCTATACCCTGGTGGTCTCACTTGTTATAGTTTATACTAAATCCTGATCCTTTGACAAATTTTAAGATTTTCTCTTTCAGATCTAGTAGTGTGTGAGCTGGATTCATAACAAATACCATGACATCATCTGTATAAGGCTAATTTGTGTTCTCTGTTTCTTTTTGTAATTCCCCTTATACAAAGATTATTTCTTATCAACTAGAAGATGAATGACTCCATTACCCTGGCAAAAAGAAGAGGAGACAATGGGCATCCATGGTGTGTGCATCTAAAGAAGGAGAATTTTTCTGATATCCTTTTACTCTTACAGCAGCATATGGTTTGGAATACAAGATGGAAATCCAATTTTGAAATTTACGGCCTGAATTATTACTCAAAGTTTTGTATTAATATGCCTAGTAGGGAATCTATTTGTCAAAAAACAGATCCTGAATATTTTTTGTTGTCTGTATTGATACAGACACACTTGCTGACAGGTATTTTGAAATAAATTACCAAAATAATTGAAACTGGTGCAATTATATTGTGTTATTTTGATAAATAAAATATGCAGAATTTTAAAATATTGTGCACAGAATTTTTAATTTTTTTGCACAGAATTCTCCCAGGAGTAAGATCTTTTCTACCTCTAGCTTCTATAAGCATGACTGTTTCTAAACAAAAAGTAACATTTGGTCCCCTGATTCCTGCCAGTCCTTATAAGCAGCTGACTTTAATAATAATATACGGAGATATACCTATCTCCTAGAACTGGAAGGGACCTTGAAGGTCATCGAGTCCAGTCCCCTGCCTTCACTAGCAGGACCAAGTACTGCCCCTGACAGTTCCCCCCCCCATCCCTAAATGGCCACCTCAAGGATTGAACTCACAACCCTGGGTTTAGACTTTCCTCTTGCAATGTACCTTTTTGAGTGGGAAGGGAGGAGAGACTCGGACAGCGTGGAGCAGAAATTATACCTTGCCTAAGTGCCCCAGGACAGGCACCTTTGGGTTCTTTGACTCAGATATTTAAACTGGCACAGAAGTTTATTCCAAGAGCATAGTTTTATTTTTACTGAATTTTTAAACACTGAAATAAAAGTAATGTTGACCTGCACTGAAGTTAATTTGCTAAAAACAAAATAAAGTTCCAAGAAGTGTTTCCACCAAATGAGGTCAAGAAAAAAGAAACAACCGTAGAAGTAGCGCAAAGGAAATGAAGATTTAACACATAGAGGGTTAAGGGGGTTATTTTTAGCTGTCCAACAAGAGGTTTGCTAAAAAATGCAATGGCTGCAGTGCTAAAAGGAGACTAGTAAATAAAGTGCTAAATAAACAAAAAATGACTGAATGAGGACATTTCATCTGACAGAAAAACAATTTTCAACTAGATTTTCATATAGCTTTCAAGCTTCCTCTTTATTCAAATAAGCGTGCTAAGAGGAAGTGCAAGCACTTTCATGCTTAAGAGAGATTCAGTGTTTGTAGAACTGACATCCTAATTTTTAATACGGTTACGATAGTCTCTAATTTCAACTCCCCAATGAGGAGAATACTTAGAAAAATAACTAAAAAACAAGGTAATTAGAAGTACAAATATATGTTGAAACAGGATGAAAGCCAGAAGAGATATTTGCCAAGAAGATGTTTCTTGAAGCTAGCCAGCCCCCCCCCCCCCCCCCCCCCCCCCAGTCTCTCTCTTCCTCCACCGGTTTGTTTACCTGCCCCACGCGCAAGTTCGGCTGATCCTGGCTCCCACTGGCCGCGGTTCACCGTCCCAGGCCAATGGGGGCTGTGGGAAGTGGCGCGGGCCGAGGGATGTGCTGGTCGCCGCTTCCCGCCACCCCCATTGGCCTGGAGCACCGAACCACAGCCAGTGGGAGCCGCGATTGGCCGAACCTGCACACACAGCAGATAAACAAACCGGCCTGGCCGGCCAGGGTGCTTACCCTGGCGAGCCGCATGCCAAAGGTTGGCGATCCCTGTTGTAAACTCTTTATGGGGGCAAAGGCGTGGATGATATTATCATTTGTGTGCTCTGACCAAGGCTAAGCATGTTGTCAGCACTTAAAGTTTGGGTTCTGCCAGTTTCATTCAATTACCCAACACACAGATGCTGCTACGCCATCTTTTGACATCAAGGTAGAACGTTTCCTCCAGACATGCCAAACCCACAAAAATAACGCAGAAATTGGGTTTGTTTTCGGCTTAGTTGGCTTGTGAGTTACTTATTGGCTAGTTTTTGGCATGTAGCTTATTGCTTGTTTGGCTTGTAGCTTGTTGTTTCTTTTTTTTTTGGTCAGCTCCGGGCAAGGAGGTGTGCACAGCCGGCCCAATATAGTCCCAGACTGCACGCCAGGGAGATCTAGACACATAGAGGGTTGGGGTTCTTAGGGACTGGCTCGTTTTGGCCTTATTTTGAAATGGGATTCGCTTGATTTTTAGCTTATTGTGGAAGTCAGGGTGCTTATTTACCATGTGAAAGTTGGCAACTGTGGTTTTCTCTGTGCAGCTCAAGGCCCGCTTTCTAAACACAACACTGCAGTACCCCACCGGACAAACATCTCCCCCATGCACTGCCCCACAGGCCCTCCCGGGGCCCAGCCCCTACAGTGGTTCCCAGCAGCCCCCCTGGGCTCTGACCACTTGGCCCCCGCCCCCGGGTCCTACTCCGGAGCCACCCAGGCCCAACACGCCACGGGGGCCGAGCCCCCTCCTCACCTCGCGAGAGACCTCAGCATCAGGGCACCCCCACCCCGCCGGCTCCAACCGCCCAACTCTGCTCAGCTTCCTCCCCACCTCGCCGCTATGGCAACTTGAACTAGCCGCCTTGCCACAGGGAGAGAGCGCGGCCTCCCGGGCGACAGGGCCCCCGACGCATAGCACTGTGGGACATGTAGTCCTCAGGCTCCGATGCCGCCATCATGGGAGAAGGTTGCGTGGACTACAATTCCCGAAAGGCCTTGCGGTTGCGCTGCTGGGTCTCGCCTGAGGTGCAACTGTCCGCGCCGAAAGCCCCACCGAGGCGATCGCCAGAAGCTCAGGCCACACCCATTGCTTAAAGGGCCATTCATGAAAGGAGGCATGTGAGAACAGCAGCCTCAGCAAGACCTGATCCTGACGGTGTAACTTGAGTTAACAGGAGTGTAACTGGAAAATTAGCATTAAAATAATTAAAATGCACATAAGTATTCTTTTTAATTATAGTTTTTAGTGATTAATTTCTAGAAATTTTTCAACTGCAAACACTTTTGCACTTGAGTAATTTATAACACAGGCGAGCAGTCCAGACTACTCAGCTGTATAATATAACTCATGTTTGTTAGTGGTTTCAAGATCAGGACATTGGTCAGTAATCTGTTTGAGGTAAGAAAAAAATATCTTATGTGGTGTCTATGGGCTTGTCTACACTACCCGCCGGATTGGCGGGCAGCGATCAATCCAGCGGGGGTCGATTTATCACGTCCAGTATAGATGCGATAAATCAACTGCCGAGCGCTCTCCCATCGACTCCAGTACTTCACCAGAACAAGAAGCGCAAGCAGAGTCGACGGGAGAGCATCAGCTGTCAACTTACCGCAGTGAAGACACCGCGGTAAGTAGACCTAAGTACGTTGACTTCACCTACGCTACTCACGTAGCTGAAGTTGCGTATCTTAGATCAACCCCGTGCTGTAGGGTAGACAAGCCCTTATTGTAGCTTATTGTACTAGATGCGATAAATCAACCCCCGCTGGATCGAGCGCGGCCCGCCGATCCAGCAGGTAGTGTAGACAAATCCTTAATGAACTTAACAGTAGGAGGGAGTCAGGGAAGAAGACCAAAAATAAGCAGTAAGATCCTGCATTTACATAGTAACTACTGCAAAAAAAAAAATTTATTGTGTCTGATTCATTTAGAATGTTGGGTGTTTTTGCTTGTTTTGTATAAGTCCTTTGGGTGTCTTTGTTTTTAATTGTTTCTCTGTGACCACTGCTACTCTAGACTTCCAGGCCACTTCAGAGACTGTCAATTAAGCACAAGAGCATTAAACTGTTCGGTGATTTTATAAGGTCGCATGTCCATTGGAGCTCAATTGAGACAAAAAATATCCAAATCCTATGACTGTTAAAAGTAATTTCATGTGGTCTTTAAAAACATGGCAAGCTGGTAAAGTTACATACAAAGACAACCATCCTGAAGCAGGTATGAATCAAAATACTCATGTGCAGCAAGGCCACACCTTACAGAAAAAAATATACAAACTACATTTTACAGGGAAATAAATCTTAACCAATGCTGGGGTTTTTTATTCTAGTCAGGAAAGTCTGTTAGTCTTCCCTTAATTCTTCCTACCTTGCCTCTTCTGAGTCAATTATCTCTTGGTTCTCTTTATACCAAGTGTAAAAAGTGCTATGAATCCCCTCAAATTATGAATTTGTCCAATAAACAGTTCAAGTACAAATATTTCTAGTTTCAGGATACAATGGCTAATACACAACATAGTCTTAAAGAGAGAAGATAGAAATCAGTATAAATGCCGAGTCATCTTACAGGAAGCTTAGCCTGGGTCTCAGAAACCTCCAATGGAAGTTACAAGAGAGGCTTAAAACTGTGCTTACATTGTAGTTTTGTGGCTTTTGTAGCTGATAGTATACCCAAAACAAAATAATAAAATTAAGTCTTTAACAATGTTGCTAACCTCAAAATCAAAAATCATGAATCAAGACCAGAAAACACAAGATTAAAAAAAGAGGGGAAGGAAATCTTTTGATTTCCTTTCTGAGCCTTTACAATGCACTTGCTTCCACAGCTTCTATCTGCAGCCATTGGGGCTAGAAACTTCATGTAAAGAAAAAACAAAAGCAGAGATACTCTTGTAATCACATGAATCCAGATGCTGGGACTTTAAGAAAAACACCAAATACCCCCTATGTAAATACAACCCTTTTTTCAAAGGTAGATATGGGGTAGATCAGTGGCAACTGACTGAGCTGTAAACTATGTTCCTAAAAAGTTAAGCAACTGTTAATTTTGCTCTCTATGTTTGCTTAATTTGCTCAAAGGCTACTTTCTACAGTAGTTGATTTTCCTTTAAACCTTTACACTACCCTCTTCTCAGGCAATTCTCCCACTCTTCCTTCCCAACCCTCACACACATTCTTAGCTCATGCCTGCTATTGCTAAAGCACCCCCATCCCTGTCTTAGGGAGAGAGGTCTCCCTTATATATACTCCTGCACCCATCTGAAGTGAGCCACAAGATTCCCTTTGTCATCTGATCCATTGGATAACATTTCTCTAGAGTACTCAACACGACATCTTCCATCATTCCATTGCCTTTAAAGGCCGAGCCCCAGTAATGCCCATGTGGGCCATGCTTTAGAGAAGCCAGCATGCTTTGTTCCCTTTTTTAAAAGTTCTTGCTGTCTCATTTATTGTATTCCCCATTGTAGCAAACTGCATGGAAGTTGGAGGGAGGAGTGTGGGCTGTATGAGGAAAGAGGAAGTCAATTCTGTATGCCTATGGCTAGGATTGCTAAACTGGAGCTAGAGCAGCTCTGTAAATAGTTGATGTAATAAAGAGCCAGTTTAGTTTAATAAAAATGGAGTTCCACTGTTGCCAACTCACAATTTTATCATGAGTCTCATAACTAGTATGTAGTCTTAAAAAAATCTAGCTTCTGAATTCATATGATTACATGAGAATTTTGGCTTTAATTTGAAAAAGAAAAAGAAAATTGCTAGCTATCGTGGTTGCAGAGAAAAGCTTGAAAACATGAACCCTAAATGATCAAAATGTATCACTTTTAAAAATGTCCTTGTTTTAGGGGCCTGACTTGTGATTTTTTAGCAGTTGGGGTTGTCTACACTGGAGTCCTCTCAGAGTATTTCCAGCATATAGGACACACAATATCCCTTGTTGCTTCCAGGTGAGTTTTACGGTATTTCTTCCTATAGTCTCCGAAAAATGGTTCATTGTTATTATCCTAAGTAAGACAACCCCAGTTGGTAGTTGCTTTACACAATCACCATTTATTGAGTCAATCAACTGTTAGCCAATAAATATTTCGAGAAGGCTTTGTATTCTTTATGCTTATGCTAACTGTGTGTAACTATTAAGCAGATTCCCAGCATGCTTTGCACTCATGCTAAGCTTATAGTAAACTCTCAATAACCTGTTTTATGTGTCTGTAGAATCTGACAGAGATGAGATGTATGTTTTGTCTTGCAAATATGATAGTGTGCTTAGTACAGCTTGGACAGCATGCTAGGGAGAAGACAGATGATTCTTTTGACACTTGACCAATATGCAATCTGTAACAAGCTACGGCTGGTGCAGGATGTCTCTAAGTTTGCTGACTTCTGGAAAACAATGTTGAAAACAAGATAAGAAACTGGTAAGAAAGGGTGGGTAAATCTTAGGTAAGCTTGTTTGCTATAAACATGTCAGGTATGTATATGAGTAGTGTGAAGCTCATAATTTCAGGATAGTATGAACGCTGCACTGCTGTCTTCCAGATTGGTAAAGTATTAACCTTTCTATAATGATGTTTTGTCTTTGACTAATAAAACCTGATTGAGCCTGCGTTATCTGATGTCTCATCAATACTCTAAATCAAACCCTAACAACTGAGTCTCTTCAGGATCAGGCATAAATGCACAAAAAAAGGAAACCATATCCAACCATTTTCTTAGGATGTTTTTGAGTTTGAGAGAGACCTCAGACTTTATATAAGAGCAACTCTCACCCGGGTCTTCAGCCTGGCTGCCAGCTTGAGAGTGTTTCTGTTCTCCCATATTTTCCTAGCCCTTTCCCATTACAACAGAGATAGAACACATTGGTTTTCTTTCTTAAAGTGAGTGGTAGCATAACCACCTTTTCTTGAAATTTGAGATAATTTAGTCATGTGGGGAGCACAGTTTTCAAGGACCTACAGAAACAAAGGAATTAATTCTTTCATATATTCTAGTCAGTCACTTTCTCATGTTATACCATGTTGAACAGCTCTGTGCCAAAGCAGCATCTCTACTGTAAAGTAGTTTTGATAGAAGAGAAATTAGCCGAGAGATTGAAGTAGGAACAGGAGGGAATTGGTGAAGGATACACATTCTCCGTTATATCTGAAAAGTTGAGCAGAGAAGGCTATCGCTCCTACCAGTTGTTCACGTGCAACAAATGGATCATTTGATGATCCACACACAGATTACCTGGACCTGATGGAGGGTCAACTGGAAACAGATGACCAAATGACTAAACTGGCTGGAAAGATATTTAAGAAGTGAGAATACAATTAGTCATTATGGTGACTGACCCATAAACAAACTATTGGGATCAGAGGCACTTAGGTTCTATGAAAAAAGAACAGGAGTACTTGTGGCACCTTAGAGACTAACAAATTTATTAGAGCATAAGCTTTTGTGGGCTACAACCCACTTCTTCGGATGCATATAGAGTGAAACATATATTGAGGAGATATATATACACACACATACAGAGAGCATGAACAGGTGGGAGTTGTCTTACCAACTCTGAGAGGCCAATTAAGTAAGAGAAAAAAAACTTTTGAAGTGATAATCAAGATGGCTCAGTACAGACAGTTTGATAAAAAGCAAGTGTGAAAATACTTACAAGGGGAGATAGATTCAATGTTTGTAATGGCTCAGCCATTCCCAGTCTTTATTTAATCCTTTGTTGATTGTGTCTAGTTTGCATATCAATTCCAGCTCAGCAGTCTCTCGTTGGAGTCTGTTTTTGAAGTTTTTCTGTTTTAAGATAGCCACCCGCAGGTCTGTCATAGAATGGCCAGACAGGTTAAAGTGTTCTCCCACTGGTTTTTGAGTATTATGATTCCTGATGTCAGATTTGTGTCCATTAATTCTTTTGCGTAGAGACTGTCCGGTTTGGCCAATGTACATGGCAGAGGGGGCATTGCTGGCACATGATGGCATATATCACATTGGTAGATGTGCAGGTGAACGAGCCCCTGATGGTATGGCTGATGTGATTAGGCCCTATGATGGTGTCACTTGAATAGATATGTGGACAGAGTTGGCATCGGGCTTTGTTACAAGGATAGGTTCCTGGGTCAGTGTTTTTGTCCAGTGATGTGTGGTTGCTGGTGAGTATTTGCTTTAGGTTGGGGAGTTGTCTGTAAGCGAGGACAGGTCTGTCTCCCAAGATCTGTGAGAGTAAAGGATCATCTTTCAGGATAGGTTGTAGATCTCTGATGATGCGCTGGAGAGGTTTTAGTTGGGGGCTGAAGGTGACAGCTAGTGGTGTTCTGTTATTTTCTTTGTTGTTAGGTTCTATGGTGAAGGAGTATTTTACAAATGTCTATAATAGGTAAATATGTTTATTGATTAGACCAGGAATTGGCAACCTTTGGCACGCGGCCTGTCAGGGAAATCCGCTGGCGGGCCGGGACGGTTTGTTTACCTGCAGCGTCCGCAGGTTCGGCCAGTTGCAGCTCCCACTGGCCGTGGTTCGCTGTTCCAGGCCAATGGAGGCTGTGGGAAGCGGCGGCCAGCACATCCCTCAGCTCACGCTGCTTCCTGCAGCCCCCACTGGCTTGGAACAGTGAACCGCGGCCAGTGGGAGCTGCAAATCGGCTGATCCTGCGGACGCTGCAGGTAAACAAACCGTCCCGGCCCGCCAGCGGATTTCCCTGACGGGCCGTGTGCCAAAGGTTGCTGATCCCTGGATTAGACAGAAAATAGGACTTTATTCTACTCTTTACTGAAGAACTCTCCCTGTGTGGGCACTTCCTCATTGTCACAGGGTGATACGAGCCTTTTAATAGGGATGGGGCCAGATGGCCAATGCATCTGTGGCTGGTTAGTTGCCATTCCCAGCTCCCCCAGTTAGGATTAAGAAAGGGCCCCAAGTTAGGGGAGGTGGGAAATCCAGTGAGTTGGAAACTTGGAGAGCCAGGAAATAACAGGAAAAGAATTACCTGAAGGAAAGCACTACATGTGAGCTGCTGGTGAGGAGCTTAGAGGAAAACTGTTGGTGACAATTGACAAAAGTTGGTATCTCCTGACGAGCAGACGGCTTTGGCACAGGCCCCTAGGAAAGGAAAAGATCTATCTTGATCCAGGGAAGATGAACCTAGAAACAAGAGGGTTGTTGCAAGAGGGTGGATTCTTCTGAACAAAGGTAGGACGCCTTAGTAGGGCGCCTGGAGGAATGGAATCGTTTGGGTGAAGGATTGTGGGAAGACCAGTCACTCTCAGGCAGGAAGGCCTAGAGACTGGGACTCTGGATCAGGGGTAAAAAAGGAACTGGGGACAAAGTGCTGCTCTTGACTCTTGGGTGGGTGACTTGAAGGTGATGTCTGTGAAGAGTGGAATGTGGGGAACCCCTGCTTTATGTTTGTTGTGGAGAATGATCTCATAAGGTTTTAGGGAGTCACTGAACTGATGTAGATGAATAAATTATGCCCAAAGGGGGGTTTGTATTGGACACTGAGAGACTATACCCCTTTTGTGGGCAGAAGAAAGGGGAAGAGAGAGTGTGTGTGTGGGGCGGGGTGTGTGGGGGGGTGTGTGGCGCCTGGAGGAATGGAATCGTTTGGGTGAAGGATTGTGGGAGGTGGTAGCCTACTGCAGGAGGGCACCCAAGGCAGGGACCACTTTTGTCACATTCAGACACTGCAGAGCTTAACTTTTGAGGTCTTAACTTTTGTGTTTCCTCAGATGAAGGAAGAAGTGGTATGATTTTGTGTATTTTTTCATAATGTATTTTTTCCTAGTGTGAACCTGTTTAAGCTTTATATGATAAAAAGTTGTTTTGTTTGTACATTTAAAACAAAAAATGGAAGGACTGGACCCAAAAAATGATGCATACCTGAGTAGGTTGGGTTTTGACCCACAGAGAGCAAGGTTATATATTCACAGAAGAGAATTAACCAGAAATGAACATCTGAAGCCATTTAATTTTTTGGGCTTTGAGAATACATAAGTGTTGGTTTGTGTTTTTTATTTTGTGGAATCTACTTACAGTATAGTTTGTGGGGTTTTTTTGTTTGTTTTGTTTTTTGGCAGGAATGCAGCAGTCTGGCATTTGCATTGTCAAGGATGATTTAACCAATATAATCTCCTAAAATAAACCTCAGACTGGGTTTTTATTTCTATAGCTCATGCTCCTGAGAACTCTAGTTTCAAAGACCTGGCCTTGCATTAGCTTGCCTAACATTCTGTTCTGGCCTAGAGTCTTCCTCAGCATAGCCAGGTGTATCTCAATTCCACATCTACTTCTAAATATCACTGATGGTTTTGGGGATCTGTAGGTAATGCAGTTTTTTGCAAAGTTTATTAATAGTTCTATTCAAACTTAGGCAATATTATGAAAATAAAATAAAATAGCAGGTACCTGACTCCACTGTTCTCCACCCCATTGCAGAACCCCAGTAGGTGTGATGTCACCAACATAATGCATACTGGGGCACATGGAGGGCAGGCGCTGGCGGTGCTAAACAGCAGGACTTATAAAATATAAGAATTTGTTATCAATTATTTGCTGGGATTTTCCACCCTGCCCTGACCACAGTCCTTAGGACATTAAACAAATGACTAAATCAACTGGATTTTTTTTAAGCGTTTGCAGGTCATCTTAACAAAAATACATCTCCAAACTTAAATCTGGATTTGGGGATAGGTATGTATACTTCAGTCAAAAAAAAAAAGAAGAAGAAGAAGAAATAATGTCAAAATGAACCATTTCAGCACTAACAAAATCTCATTTTAATTTTTCAGGCTAGATTCACAGGTGGGATTTAAGCACCAAAAACACTGGTAGGGGAGTGCTGTCCCCCATCTTTATAACCTTTAGATAGGTTGTGGGAGAACCAAGTATGAATCCCCACTTTGGAGCAGGTGCTTGAACCCAAGTTGCTGCTCTCTCATGGGTGAGTACTCTAAACACCAGGCTATTAAGTATTTGGCGCGGGAGTGCTTTTTAATCTCGCCTGCTAAAGCTGGTTCACTTAGTATAAAATACTTGAATAGTCATTGGGCCAGAGAGTGAGAGAATGACTTTATAGCCCAGTAGTTAGAGCACTGGGAAAGGGGAGACACTTGAGTATTCAGTGGAGCAGGGGCTGGAACACAAGTATTTATAAAAAGTGGGAAAGCTTCAAAAGGAGAGATTGAGTGACTAACTCCAGACTATCCTATAGCCTGGCGGTTAAGGCATTTACCAGGAAGAAACATTAAGCTGAAGTCTTTGCTCTAGGTTGGGGATTTGAACCTGGATTTCCCACATCCCAGGTGAGTGCCCCAATCACTTGGCCAAAGGTTGGGGGAGGGGTAGACTGATTAATTTCCTTTATCTTAAAAGATAACACTGAAGCACAATGGGTGAGGTAATATCTTTTATTGGATCAACTTCAGTTGGTGAGAGAGACAAGCGCTCGAGCTACACATAATTGCATAAAAGATATTACCTCATTTCTCCCCCCTGCCCCTGTCTCTCAAATATCCTGGGACCGACGTGGCTACAACTACACTGCATACAAAATGAAACACTTCATTTGACTGAAACTAAGTTTTTCTGACTCTTATGATTCACCAAAATCCTAGAACCATAGACAGGGTCATCTAGTTTAGCCCCCTGCTATGATGCAAGATTTGTTGTGTCTAAACCATCCAAGACAGATGGCTATCTAACATCTTTCTGAAAACCTCCAGTGAAGGAGCTTCCACAACCTCTCTAGGCAGTCTGTTTCATCTTCCTAACTGTAAGAACAGTAGGACAATCTTCCTGAGATTTAATGCTGTAGTTTGAACCCATTGCCTCTTGTCCTGCCCTCTGTGGCAAGAGAGAACAACTTTTCTCCATTTTTTTATGGCAGCCATTCAAGTATTTGAAGACTGCTATCTTGGCCCCCCTTAATCTCCTCTTTTCCAAACTAAACATACCCAGTTCCTTCAGCCTTTCCTCATATGGTTTGCATTCCATCCCTTTGATCATCTTTGTCACTCGCCTCTGGATCCTTTCTAGTTTCTCCACATCTTTTCTATATATTGGTAACCAAAATTGGACATAGAACTCCAGCTGAGGCCTAATCAGCACCAAGTAGAGCGGTACTATCACCTTCCATGACTTGTATGCTATGCCTCTGTTAGAGGGCTTATTCCTTCACCCTCTCACTTCCCTGGTCCTTCTCACATGAACAGAGAGCAACAATACCCGAAGTCCGAAGGTGCAAACAATTCGATGTTTAGTGGGGTGAACTTCCAGCAAGCTTAAACCCAAGTTCCTTTTTTCTTATTTTCGAATCCCAACTTACTTCCTGTTTGCCCCTAATTTATATAGTAATATTCTCAGCTATACCTTAACCAATCATTTTACTGAAATTTACCTAACCAATCCTAACACTGGGGTGGGAAGAGGCGGGGCAGGGGCAGGGCCTCATGGACTAGACAAGCAGTCTGAGGTATGAAGTTCAGCATATATGATTCTTTGCTGAGAGTAATTGGGAATAATGTTTTGTTAAAAGTGGCAACGTATTTTGTATGAATAGTTACTTAAAAAGTTCCTGCCGTTACAGCTATGTTGATAGACTGTTAGTGTAGATCATCATCAGTGTTACTGACCATATAAGGAATAGTTACAGGTGTTTATATTTTATTAAAACCCTTCTTCGCATTACAGTTTTAAAATAGTTAATACATTGAAAAACTGGGACCTGGATTGGGGTACCCTCCATCACCCCTTTCTCTGTCCCCGAGAAGTCAGCTGTGTGACTGCTCCCCTCCAGGAAGTCGGTCACACAGTTCCCTCTCAAAACCTGAGTCACAGGCTGAGTGCCTGGGTGCAAAGATGCTGACTCAGCCATTCTGTCCTGGGCATCCTCTCCCAAATGACCAGTGAGTAGACATTCCTGTACCCCCATTATTCCTTCCCCAGTTTCCTCCTCCAGGCACCCTCCTAAGACACATTTCTCTGTGCTCCCTAGGAAGGGTTCTGTCCCTTGTTCTTCTGCAAAACTCTGCCAGCTAACAACTAGGACAGTTTCCTTAAATATAGACATCACCTCTCCTGCCCCTGCACCTGAGGGCATGTTGTCTTCTATTGGAAAGGAGCTAGTCTCAGCCCCTCCCATACTTGGAAGCACACTACTTCCCTGCAACTTGCTGGCAGCTAACAACCTGGACAGTTCTCTCCCTGGCAGGCATTACACGCCCATCCCTTCCTGATGTGGTGTTGCCTCCAGCTGCAGTGCAGGAGTTGGTCTCAACGCCCCCTCCCACCTGGAAGCATGTGGCTTCCCCCTTCTGCAGAAGAATCAAGGAGACTCTCTTCCATTCTCTCAGCAGTTCCTGAGACCTTACCCTTTCCCTCGGTGGTCCCAGCATAAAACTCCCTCCTGCTGCAGGCAAATACTTTAACCTAAGCTACACGGAAAAAATCATTACCAAGGAGCAGGTCGACTAGGAGGTGTTCCATTACCCCGACAGTCAAAACACTTTCCAAACCTTCCCAAACCACATGGATTTTAGCTAGTGGTATGAGGAATCTGCTTTTGCCCACCCTCACAATCTCTGCCATTAGGCCAGGTAACATACTGGCCTTTGGGACCACACTCTTGTTAAGCAGAGAGATCTGGGCCCCTGTATCCTTCTGCTACAAGTACTCCCTGCCATTAATTTGGACAACCTTAACATGCTCCATGTCTGGTTCAGCAGAGGCTAATCTCACAAAATCAATATGATAGGTTTCAATTGCCTGGGGGGTTTCTGTGTTGAGGACAGCAGAATTTACATGAGCTATTGGTTGCCTGCTTCCTCCTAGCACAGGGCATTTGTTCCTCAGGAGATCAGTGGAATTACACTGATAGCACCTTTTGGGCACTTCTGCTTTTACAGGAGATTTGGGATGAGAGCTAGAGGGATGTTTTTGGGTAAGAGAATGTTTAGGCTCCCAATCCCCTTCTCTCTTCCCAGGGGCAAAATGGGATCCTCCCTTCTCACCAGTTTTAAACCCCTCTTTCTGTGGCCTGCCCTCAATAGACGCCTGAGTCTGTTCAAAGGCATCAACAAAAAAAGCCATCTCATCCACAGTCTTTACATTTTTATCCCATGGACACTGCTTTACTTCGGCCTTATATATGCTCAAGAAATGATCTTGAGCAACATGATCAAGCATTCCTTCCAAACTTGCCACTTCTTTACCCCTCACCCATTTTCCCAACAAATCTTTCATTTTGTTCACATATTCCCCATTACTCATCCCAATATCCCTTTTAAGATTCCTAAATTTAACTCTATATGGTTCAAGGGTGATCTGAAAACTTCGCAAAACAGTATTTTTAAATTTATAATAGTCTAAAGCATCTTCAATAGGCATTCCATTGAATGCTTTACGAGTTAATTTTGCAATCAAGGTAAGAACTCTCTTATCAGGGATTTCATTATTACACACAGCCTTTCGAAGGTAGTCAGATATTCAGCAATATCGTCCTCCTCACTGTATGCAGGACACAAGTGTTCACATTTGTGGATTTTTGGAGTGATGGGAGTCATTGGGGTTGGGGGCCTCTGGTTCTGCTGCTCTCTCTCTCTCTCTTTCTTTTATCTCCAGTTCTTTCAGTTGCAACTGGTGCTCCCTCTCCTTTCCTGCAACCTGCAGCCTAAAAAGCTCCAACTTTGCAATCACTTCAGTGCTTTCACTCATTTTTCTGCTTTCCTCTTCTTACTTCCCTTTCCCAAAATAAGCAAACAGAAAATAACAAAACTGTGAATTCCTCCTGACTGTTCTTAGCCACTGCACTTAAGACTCACTTAAAATCACAAATATCAGTGCTTAAAGTGTGAACTCCACTTAGGCCTGGTCTACACTACGGGATTAATTCGGATTTAGCAGCGTTAATCCGAATTAACCCTTCACCCGTCCACACTACAGAGCCAGTTAATTCGAATTAAAGGGCCCTTTAAATCGATTTCTGTACTCCACCTCGACGAACGGAGTAGAGCCTAAATCGATTTTGTTAATTCGAATTAGGGTTAGTGTGGCCGCACACCACTGAATTACTGTGTTTAAATTAATGGGGTAGTGTGGCCGCACACCACCGAATTAATGTGGTTAAAAACCGAATTAAGGTGCTTAGTGTGGCCGCGCACAATCGAATTTATACAACCTGTTTCCCAAATTCGAATTATCTAAATTCGGATTAATCCTGTAGTGTAGACATACCCTTAGAGTAACAAGCTGCACATACACCCTGCTTGCTGCACCACTGTGACATTCCCCTGGTGTTAGCTGGACCAGTGATCTGCTAGGTCACTCCAGTCCTCGACTCTGGGAGCCAGCCTTACCCTGCTTCACTGTGAGAACCCCCACTCTCATGCTGTTCATGCACAGCCTCTAGCATGTAAGCTGCTCCCAGCATGTGAGTGAGCACTTTTGGCCAGCTGCTGCTTGGATTGTGCAACTGAATGACACTAGCCAATATCTCCGGTCCCAGATACAACCCTAAGAACCTCCGTCTTGCAGTGTCCAGTTATGCCCGCTGGATGCTGCAAGCTTATATGAGTTCATCAATTTAACAAAGAAATTGATACGTACCAGGCTTGTTATCCCAAGGGGAGTCTCTGACATGCTTCAAGCCAAACACACTGCTTCAGGTAGAATAAACAAACATTTATTAACTACAAAAAATAGATTTTAAGTGATTATAAGTCAAAACACAAGAAGTCAGATTTGGTCAAATGAAATAAACGTAAAATGCATTCTAAGCTGATCTGAACACTTTCAGTGCCCTTCCAAACTTAGATGCTTCTCACTACAGGTGGCTGGTTGTCCTTAAACCAGGCTCTCCCCTTTGATCAGTGCTTCAGTTGCTTGGTGGTGGTGTCTGTAGTTGGAGGTGGCAGAGAGAGGGAGCATGGCAAACCTCTCTCCCTTTTATCAGTCCTTTCTTTCCTCTTGGCTTTGCCCACCCCCTTCAGAGTCAGGTGAGCCTTACCTCATCATAGTCCCAAACTGACCAAAGGAAGGGGGGTGACTCACTCGAGAATTCAACAGATCCTTTGTTGCTGCCTTGACCAGTGTCGTTTGTTCCTGTGAGGCTGGGCTGGGTTTGTTCTGTACATGCCCTGATGAGGTGTGAACTGCCCCTCTGCTCTTGGAGAGTTTTTGCCTGGGCTTGTTTTAAGCCACGAGGACACATTTTCAGCCTCATAACTATATACATGAAATTACAACCTATAATGTTACTATAACAATGCTCAGCACATCATGAGCCTTCCGAAGACACTCGACATGACAAACTTTGCACTGGATTCCACACAATCATATTATAAGGATGAACATGGGGGTGCAGGGTGTTCCCCCGAGGTACAGAGTGTCACAAGCACAAACAATGTTACACTGTTTCATTTCCATCTTTATTTGCATAGGGAAAACAAGATCTGAATGTCTGTTCTCACAAATGTTAGTAACAATCTCCTGTAACAGGTTCCTCCCTTGAACTATAAAGCTTCTTCTGTAGAAAAACCAAAACATCCTTGTAATTTTTTACATGGGTGGCAGGTATCAAAGGCCAGGGTAAGCTAAGCCTCCCCTAACCCAGGCCATGGCCTGCCCTTGCTTCCCCTCGCCCCTGAAGCCGGCAGAGGCTCAGCTCCAGCTTGCTGCCTGGAGCTCAGAGGTCAGGCCCAAGCGGCCAGGGGCTGGGATTCCTCTGGCTGTGGGTGATGGTGGGGGGGGCGGCTCGGGGCTCCTCTGGCCATGGGGGTGGGGGCTCAGGTGGAAGGGGTGGGGCCGGTGGTCTAGCCTCCCCGAAGGGAGAGGGGTCATCTGCCACTCATGCATGGGCATTTAAGATGCTGATCACCTCTTAGGAGCTGTTAAGTGCCCTCAGATTTCAGAATCAGGCTCTAAATTCCAAAGGTAGTATCTTCATCACAAAAGATGATGTTGAAGCCAGAAATAATCTGGTTTGACTCCCAGGCTGTACCATCAAGGTTGGCAGTTGCAGGGCAGGAATTATTTGTATTGCAGACACAGACATGCTCCTCAACGTTGTTTGAGGCAATTTTGAGACTTTACATTCTCACTTTTTGTTTTAAAGAGTTGAGCACACATTCTGTGATAACCTATTCACCACAAATGTCAGAAAATTCTTCTGCTTTGTAGGATGATTTTTATTTGTTAGGTATCTAATCCTTGAAGGTGCTAAGTACCTTTTTTATCTTCCACTGACTTTAAGGACTGGGTCCTAAAAGACTTATCATTACACACACTTGGCTTCAGAGTCTATTCAGGCTTCCTTACATCCATGCTGGCCTTTTAAATGAAGGCCGGACCATTGTTAAATAGTATGTAGGTTCAACTTGGTTTAGGTACGACTTGGAGCATTTTTTCATATAGAAGATAGTCTCTTGTGGGTTGTCTTATACTTTCTGCATTCCTCTACATCAGAAACACCAGCAGGGGAGTTTATCCCTCTATCAGTGCCAGGCTTGGTGGAGGGACAGAGTGGAGGTGGATGTGCCTACCTGATTCCAGGACTGCTGGGCACCCTAAAACTGCACCATTGCAGCACCAAAAAAACACCGGGGTAAAAAGACTCTAGCCACTTCCTGTTCCACCCTTGGCATACACACCAACTGCTCCTGAATTCCACCTGCACCTGGGATGTGTGTGAGAGGGTGCAGGAGGGGGGCATGCAGCACACAGAGCCAGTTCCTTTAGAAAGCCTCTTGAGCCAGAGTGTTTCCTGAAGGGCCTGTGCAGCTGCAGAGTAGCTATAAATTGGGCTCCAGGAGAACAGCTTCTTGTGGTAATTTGTTATTTCTGCTTCATCCCAATCAAAATTAAAAAGAGCAGAGGAACTGTAGAAAGTGTTAAAATTTGTGCTTTTTGAAAAAACTTATAGAAATGTAGGACTGGGGGTAACTTTGAGAGGTCATCTAGTCTAGCCCCATGTGCTGAGGTAGGACCAACTATACCTTGATCATCCCTGACAGATGTTTGTCTAACCTGTTCTTAAAAACCTCCAATGACAGGGATTCCACAGCCTCCTTTGGAAGCTTATTTCAGTGCTTAACTAGCTTTATAGTTAGAAAGTTTTTCTTAATATCTAACCTAAATCTCTCTTGTTGCAGGTTAATCCAATTACTTCTTGTCCTGCCTTCAGTGGATATGGAGATCACAACTAGAGCTATTAAAATGGGATCCTTAAACATGTCTCTGTAAAATGGGCCTGGCATTACTTAAACCTCACAGCATCGCTGAGAGGAGTAATTAATTATGCATATGTGCTTTGATGCCCTCTGATGGAAGGTGCTATTCGAAGTAATTTGATTGTATACTGAAGTTTAAATCTTACAAAATTACAAGTGGCATCTGTCTCTTTTGTCATTTTGAATGTGTTTTGCCACATAAAATCCGTAAAGACAAAACATTAACTGACACCTGAATTCCAGTGACTTAACTGCCTTTTAAAGAATTACAACGAAATAAGCTCTATTGTGCTGTACATGCTGTGGGACAACTATTTTACCTTAAAAAATAAAATACACTTTACAAGATTTTTATCTAATGTGAGGTATTATGATTTACCTTGTTCATTTGTTCCCTCTATGGGTAGATGGGTGGGAGCTATGAACCCCATCTGCATGAAAATAGAGACACAAAGTAGATGCGATGCAAGAAAATAAAATTCACATACTCTTAAAAAAACAAATGAAATAACTCACTGTGACGGGTTGGATCACAGAAACCCCCTTGGGAGCTGCCACCCAATGTACCAAGACTACCCCTGCTTCTGTTTTCCCTGCCAGCTCAGGACTCCAGCACCCTGTCTTGCTGAGCCAGACACTCCCGTCTGGCTCCAGACACAGACCCAGGGTCTGAATCACTTGTCCCAAAGCTGCAAGTTTACCTGAAAACAGCTCACAGTAGTGTGCTTGTCTTCAGCACTCAGATGCCCAACTCCCAATGGGGTCTAAACCCAGATAAATCCGTTTTACCCTGCATAAAGCTTATGCAAGGCAAACGCATAAATTGTTCGCCCTCTATAACACTGATAGAGAGATATGCACAGTTGTTTGCTCCCTCAGGTATTAATACATACTCTGAGTAAATTACTAAATAAAAAGTGATTTTATTAAATACAGACAGTAGGATTTAAGTGGTTCAAAGTAGTAACAGACAGAACAAAGTAAGTCACAAGCAAAATAAAATAAAATGCGCAAATCTATGCCTAATCAAACTGAATACAGATGATCTCACCCTCAGAGATGCTTCAGTAAGCTTTTTCTCAGACTGGACACCTTCCAGGCCTGGGCACAATTCTTTCCCTTGGTACAGCTCTTGTTGCAGCTCAGGTGATAGCTAGGGGATTCTTCATGATGGCTCCTCCCTCCCTTTGTTCTCTTCCACCCCTTTATATATCTTTTGCATAAGGCGGGAACCCTTTGTCCCTCTGGGTTTCCACCCCCCCTCACTGGAAAAGCACCAGGTTAAAGATGGAGTCTAGTTCAGGTGACATGATCACATGTCACTGCAAGACTTCATTACTCACTTGCCAGCACACACATATACAGGAAGACTAACAGGTAAATACAGCCATCTGCAGACAATGTTTGGTCTGTAGACAGTATTTGGTCCTGCCATGCGGGCAGGGGACTGGACTCGATGACCTCTCGAGGTCCCTTCCAGTCCTAGAATCTATGAATGGGAATCATCAAGATTCCAAACCATCCTTAATGGCCCACACTTTACATAATTACAATAGGCCCTCAGTTATATTTTATATTTCTAGTTTTAGATACAAGAGTGGTACATTTATACAAATAGGATGATCACACTCAGTAGATTACAAAGCTCATAATGATACCTTACAAGAGACCTTTTGCATGAAGCATATCCCAGTTACGTTATATTCACTTTTTACCATATTTTTCTAAGACTATCCCAGTTACATTATATTCACTTAACATGTTTTTATAAAACCATATAGACTGCACAATATCACACCCACACAGCAAGAAAATTTAATGGACATCTACATAACACACATAGGAGCACATGCGGTAGATCTTGTCTGAATAAGCTGTCCAAATAACTTTAATGTGTTTACTGTTTAAAATAAATAACAAGACTGCATGTCTTATTCATTTGTACCACCCCCACAGCTCCCGTGTGTGTGAGAGATATAAATACTATAAAAGTAGGTTCATCCACTGAGCTGTACAAATAGTACCAGAGAATAAAAGAGACACAGCCCTCAGATGTGATCTGGCCAGAGTGAAGTGGAACCTAGAGGAGATCTCCTCCATCTCTCCATTTTTTAATTAGAATCTATTCCTGAGGCAATATTGGCTTGCTACATAGAGTGATGCTGTAAATGAATGGTTAACTATTATACTGTTCAGCCATGTATCACATACCTTAAGTTCACAATAGCCCTTCATGGCTGTGTGCATTAAAGGATGTTCTAGCTAGTGAACACATCTGCTGTATTGGGAAGAAAGGGCTACAGGCAGCCCAGCCTGGGTTTGCTAATAGCAGCCTGCAACCTACCCTGTACAAGAAGTACATGATGGGTGAGCTCTGTCTCCTTTTCCCTGGTGCTAGACCCTGTTTCTTCTCTTTACTTACTTTCTTGTATAGCCTCATATTTTGGTCATTAGATTGAAATCGGGACACTTCCTACTCTTTCCCATCACATTGGTTTAATAGGTGTGCTAGTCTGAGTTTTGACTATCCTGTGTGTCCCTTAGTTTCTGTAATTGGCAAAATTCTGCCTTAGCTTTGCACATTTTACATTAGATAGGTCAGCATAATAAACAACTGTAAGGGCAAGCTCTTGCTGCTTGGATATTCTCTCACCTGCCGCCTCTACCCTGGGAAAACATATTCTGTTACAAATTGTGTTAACTAACAAAAATATTATTAGAGGGCAGTGTCATGTTTATATTTAAAAATGGGTCAGCTGGTGCTGGGCGTATCTGGTAAATGATACCACACCCATTTTACAGGGTGTAACAGGCACAAACTCACCCCTGTGGCGCCTCCTGCTGGTCTCTCAGGGAATTAGCTCAACCCAGCCTCCGGAGCGCCCTCTGCAGGCCGGTGATCTGCCTTGCTTTCTACTTCTGGGCCCCGTGTCCCTCCCAGGACCCCGGTGCCCCTTGTTCAGGGTGCTGCACCTTGGCAGTACCCACATGCTGCATCTTCCCCCCCAAGGGGAACCCCACCCACTAACCCCACCTCGCCTCAGTATCTGGCTACTGTCGGTCACCATCTAGCCCCAGGGGCAGACTGCAGTACCAGCCACTCATCACAGGCAAGGTTGGGATTGGGCCTGCTGCCTTGGCCTATCTCCAGGCTGCCCTCTGCAACCCCTAGTACCTCCTGGCCTAACACTAGGCCACAGGCTGGGGCTCCCCAGCCCTGCTCCACCTAGGTACTCTGCTCTAATTCCCTGCAGAGAGAAACTACTGAGCTTCTGGCTGCCCTGGCCTTTATAGGGCCAGCTGGGCTCTGATTGGGGCGTGGCCCAGCTGCAGCTACTTTCCCCAATCAGCCCAGGGTGTTCTCTCTCACCCCCCATCCATTCCAAGGGCTGTTTTTAAACCCCTCAGAGCAGGAGCCGCTGACCACCCTGCTATACAGGGACATATAAGTTTAAGGTGCCCCTATCATTGGGTGTAATACTGTTTGTGTTAACACCTTTTCTATGATCTATCACAATATCACAAAGCCTCTTCTGAGCACTGGACCTGGCTACAGGCACATGGTCTCCTTTCTCACAGCATGATCGCTCATGCGCTCACAATCCACATCTGAAACAAACCACGCCACCCACCCTCTCACACTCTCCCTCAGCCTCGCACAACCCCGTGCGCGCTCACTCTGTCTCGCGCACAAACACTGTCGCCTCTTGCCCCCAGGCCCGTCCCCTCCCTGCCGCTCTCGGCAGGTGGCCCTGTCGCACAGGGGCTGGGCCGGCTCGGCTCGAGGCACTGCCTGCAGTTGCCGCTAGGTGGCCGATGCGGACAGCCGTTGGAAGCGGTAAAACGCGGAGGGTAGCGACTCTGGTCCGCGTCCCGACTGAGACTCGGAGTTGAGAAGCCGCTGCCGCCGCCACCGCCACCCGCGCTGAAGTGATGTGCCCGGCTGAGGGAACTGCCCCAGGAGCCGCCTTCCCGGCTCTAAACGCAGCGTGAGGGGAAGCTCCGCGCCCAGCAGCGCGGCCCGCAGTTTGTCCTGGTGAGGGGAGCTCGGGGTGGAACGGGGCAGGGCAGCCCTCTGAGGGGCTGGGAGCAGAGCGGGGTGCGGGGAGCGGCTCAGGAGGAGGAGGAGGAGGTTGACCGTGGGGGAAGGGGCTCTGGCGGGGCAGTGCCTGGCAAAGCTTGTCTGGGGGTGTGGATCATGGTACATGGGCTGTGGCGTCTGGAAGAATGGGTCTGTTGGAGGCGATAGTGTACCTGGGGAGAGTTGTGGGGCTGGGAGCCGAGTCCGGGAGGCGCACATGGCGGGGGTGGAGCGGGGTGTCCGGGGAGAGTTCGGGGGCAGAGGGGTGGAGCTGGGGGAATGAGTGACTGGAGAAAATTGGGGGAGTGGGGTGCCTGGAGAGAGTGGGGGCAGTGGAGTGGGATACCTGGGGAGAGTTGTGGGGAGGGGGTGGTGTGCCTGGGGAGAGTGAGCAGGTTACCATGAGGAGGCACAGCAGCACAGGGGAGGCAGGGTACTCTGGATTTCTGTCTTCTGTGTAATGATATCTCTTCTGCTTCCCTTTAGGGAGGAGGAGGTGGCTTTTTGGCAAGGTGCAGTTTCCTACTGCCCCACTCTTTGAATGACAAAAGAGTCCTGTGCCATCTGTATCCTTGGTTGCCTTGTTCCCCCTCCACTGGAGAAGAGTGGGGCAGGGGACTAATGAAGTAGCACCAGCAGCAGGATGTGCAAGATGCTGTGGCTACTGGTAGCTTTCCAGGTCCTGCTGTTGCTGGAGACAGTGCTGTGGAGCACAGCCACAAAGATGTGCCCTTCATCAGAGTGTGAGTGCTCAGACTGGGACCACTACAAAATCACCTGCAAGGAGACACATCTCATTCCCAGCTTTCCACAGGACACCAAAACCCTGTGAGTAATGGAGTGGAGTCATACAACAGCTTTGTGTAAGGATTTGGAGGGATACACTCAGAGCTGGTACCCTGTGGCAAATGGGGAGGGAGAAGGCAGTGAGATGTGGTGAATGCTGGCACTCAGGCCTCTGAGTACCTAGGGATGGAAACAATGATATTCAGACGCTATAGGTAACTGTGGGTGAGGAGAGCAGTGACCTTCAGACCCTGCAGTAATGTGCAGAGTATAGAATCATAGAACTGTGAGGGACCTCGAGAGGTCATCTAGTCCAGGCCCCTGCACTCGTAGCAGGACTAAGTATTATCTAGACCAGTGTTTCCCAAACTTGGGACACCACTTGTGTAGGGAAAGCCCCTGGCAGGCCAGGCCGGTTTGTTTACCTGCCCCGTCCGCAGGTCTGGCCGATCGCGGCTCCCACGTCTGCGGTTCGCTGCTCCAGGCCAATGGGAGCTGCTGGAAGTGGCGTGGGCTGAGGGACATACTGGCCGCGGCTTCCAGCAGCTCCCATTGGCCTGGAGCAGCGAACTGCAAGCCAGTGGGAGCCGCGATCGGCCGGACCTGTGGATGGGGCAGGTAAACAAACCGGCCCGGCCCACCAGGGGCTTTCCCTACACAAGCAGCGTCCCAAGTTTGGGAAACACTGATCTAGACCATTTCTGACAGGTGTTTGTCTAACCTGCTCTTAAAAATCTCCAATGATGGAGACTCCACAACCTCCCTAGGCAATTTATTCCAGTGCTTAACGACCCTGACAGTTAGGAATTTTTTCCTAATGTCCAACCTAAACTTCCCTTGCTGCAATTTAAGCCCATTGCTTCTTGTCCTATCCTCAGAGGTTAAGAAAAACAATTTTTCTTCCTCCTCCTTGTAACAACCTTTTACATATTTGAAAACTGTCATCACGTCCCCTTCAGTCTTCTCTTTTCCAGACTGAACAAACCCAGTTTTTCCAATCTTCCCTCATAGGTCATGTTTTCTAGACCTTTAATCATTTTTGTCGCTCTTCTCTGGGCTCTCTCCAATTGGTCCACATCCTTCCTGAAATGTGGCGCCAAGAACTGGACACAGTACTCCAGTTGAGGCCTAATCAGTGCGGAGTAGAGCGGAAAAATTACTTTTCATATCTTGCTTACAACACTCCTGCTAATACATCCCTGAATGATGTTTGCTTTTTTTGCAACAGCGTTACACTGTTGATTCATATTTAGCTTGTGGTCCACTATGATCCCCAGATCCCTTTCCGCAGTACTCCTTCCTAGGCAGTCATTTCCCACTTTGTGTGTGTGCAACTGATTATTCCTTCCTAAATGGAGTACTTTGCATTTGAGTGTGATGAGTATGATGGACTTTTGGACCTTGTAAGAGCTTAGATGGGATGTGGAAAGTCTGGCACTGAGAGTACTTATAAGCAAGAAGATGGGAAGATTGGATCCTATGATTACTATACCTGGAAAGGGAGGAGGGACAAGGTGGGGTAGGTCAGACACTGTACCTTAAAAATGAACATAAATCAGATGTGCCACTACCAAACAGAATAGTTCCATACAACCTCACCATATTTACTTTTCCTTTTTGCCCCATTTTGATGGACAAGATATAACTGTGCAGGAATTTCAAAAGGACATGGAATTCATTTTTGATCCAAAAAGGAGATGTGGTGGGGTCGCAAGGTTATTGTAGAGGGAGTTGCGGTACTGCTACCCTTATTTCTGCGCTGTTGCTGGCGGCGGCACTGCTGCCTTTAGTGCTGGGCAGCTGGAGAGCAGTGGCTGTTGGCCGGGAGCCCAGCTCTGAAGGCAGAGCCGCCACCAGCAGCAGCACAGAAGTAAGGATGGCATGGTATGGTATTGCCACCCTTACTTCTGCACTGCCGCTGGCAGAGCGCTGCCTTCAGAGCTGGATGCCTGGCGAACAGCCACCGCTCTCTGGCTGCCCAGCTCTAAAGGCAGCGCAGAAATAATGGTGGCAATACTGCGACCCCCCTAAAATAACCTTGTGACCCCCCTGCAACTCCCTTTTTTGTCAGGACCCCCAATTTAAGAAATACTGGTCTCCCCCGTGAAACCTGTATAGTATAGGGTAAAAGCACACAAAAGACCAGATTTCATGGGGGAGACCAGATTTCACAGTCCGTGACGTATTTTTCATGGCCATGAATTTGGTAGGGCTATTCATAGTAATAAAAGAGTACATTATCTGAGATGATAGTAAATTGGAGGCATGTGAGAGTGATAGATACCTCTCCTTTTACAGTCTTTTTTTGCAAGATACAAAATGTTTCTAACCCCAAAAGAGAGACCCTGGTTTGTTTGTAACATTCCAGTAAAAAAAACCCAATAACTCCTAATTTATTAAACGGGGAGTTAAAACCATTTCGGGTTATTTGAGAACCCTAATTAAAATTATAGATTTTAACTGGATGTTAAAATAATCAAGTTATTTTAGTAATGAGCTTCTCAAGAATATTTAAACCCTAAAGAAATAGGATCTCACAGAACCAACTTCTTACCTGCAAGTCCAGCTAAAGAAATGTTTACGTGCTTTCCATTGTTTATCTATGTGTGCCTTGTAATTTTTGTACTATTGGACTGCAGCTATTGAAGTATTCCAGTTGTTAGTGGATATTTTTGAATTTCAGATTAGACTCATTTGTTCTTGGAGATGCGGACTTGAGGCTTTATGTGGTTTAGTTTATAAATGTGATAATATTGTACAGAGATAATGCTTACTGTATGTCTTGGGAATCTGTGCTGCTAAACTGTAAAAACAGATAGCTCTCAACTCTTGAGACAGGAATTTAAATCAATTCACAGAAATGTCTGAAATCCCCAAATAAAATTGGAGGCACTCTTTTTGGAAAAGGGGTGCATAAGAACATAAGAACGGCCATACTGTGTGCATATCATTCAGTATCCTGTCTTCTGCACCTGGCCAGTGCCACATGCTTCAGAGGGAAAGAACGGAACAGGGCAGTAATCAAGTGATCCATTCCCTGTTGTGCAGTCCCAGCTTCTGGCAGTCAGAGATTTAGGGACACCCAGAGCAAGTGGCTGCATCCCTGACCATCTTGGCTAATAGCCATTGATGGAGATATCCTCTGTGACCTTATCAAATTCTTTTTTTGAAGCCAGTTATATTTTTGGCCCTCACAATATCCCCTAGCAGTGAGTTCTACAGGTTGTGCATTGTGTGAAGAAGTACTTCCTTGTGTTTGTTTTAAACCTGCTGCCTATTAATTTAATTTGGAACCGCTGGTTCTTGTGTTGTGTAATTTACCCTTTACACTTCCTTATTCACTTTCTCCACACCTTTCATGATTTTATAGACATCTATCATATCCCCCCATTAGTCATCTCTTTTCTAGCTGAAAAGTTCCAGTCTTTTTAAGTTCTCCTCATATAGAGGCTGTTCCATGCCCATGACCATTTTGTTGCCTTTATTTGTACCTTTTCCAATTCTAATATACGTTGGTAGAGGTGGGGCGACCAGAACTGCACATAGTATTTGAGATGTGGCATACCATAGATTTATATAGTGACATTATGATGTTCTCTGTCTCGTTATCTATCCCTTTCCTGATGGTTCCTAACATTTTGTTAGCTCTTTTGACTGCCGCTGCACATTGTTTTCAGAGTTTTCAGAGATAGTTACATGCTGAATGAGAAGCACATAAAAATCCAGCATATGGAAATCTAATATTTTCAAATACCAATTTCTAATGAGGGGCTGTAGCAAAATGAGGATGATCACCAAAGAAATTAAATAAAAAAAGCATGCAGAAACTTTAATTCCATCAAAACCATAGAAAACAGCTACAAATTGTTTTCAGACTGTTTGGGTGCAGTCTAATAATCTGTATCAATGGAGTTGTCTCACAACCCTTTGAAACATTCTGGTGACCCAGTTTTGGGTCTAGCTGAAGTCTTGTGAACTGAGTCATAGGATTGTGAGTTAAAATATTTGGGTTCTGATTTTGTTACTGACTTGCTCTGTGACTTTGGACAAGTCACTTAATCTCTTTTGTTTTCCCCATCTATAAAATGTCAACGATAATACATATATACCTTTCTGTTTTCCATGCACACAACATCCATAACACTTAATTATTACTGTTTATTTTATATTAAGGAAAAAATAACAAAAATAGTCTCTATGAGAGAGCACAGAGTGTCAGACTCCTCTTTAATGTACTGAATCTCTCTGCTTCACAAAATGGCAACAGTCTCTGCAGACTGCAGATTTCTAGAAGTTTAGTTTCAGTTGTTAATTGAGAATAAAGCAAGATATACTTTTCTTTTTGAAATAAAGTACATAAATGTCAAAAAACTGAAAAAATTGTACAATTCTAGCAAAATCATAAAACTTTTTAAACATTCTTACGTGGCTAACCGGTTTTGTAGAACTTGTAAACCTAAATGATTGATTGTGGTAAATATGGGAGTAGACTGGCTGGCTTTTGGGGACAGTAGGCAGAATCTTGAAACTTTAGTTGCAGTTTCACCCAGCTTTTTCAATCTGAACTGTTCTCTTTTTGTCTGTCCTACTTTAGAAGAGGAGCATACAGTCTCTTTTTTGTTTGCATTTTAAGCTAGGCGTATGCTTATAGGAAATTATAGAAAATGTTTATTTCAAAGCTCAGCTGGTGGAACAGTCTCATGAAATCCAGCCAGCAAAGCTTGCTTGTCTTAGACTGTTCTTACTGTACTTATCCAAAAATGACTAGTGCAGGAATTTTGTTTTTGCTGTGGAGTAAACCAGATAAATAGAGATTGGCATATATGTTATAGGCATAGCTGGTAGTGCTGCCTATTATTGTCACCCGACAATTTCAAGACCCTGTTTTCAGTGGCTTATAACTTTGCCAGACTTTATCTCAGGGGTGGCCAACCTGAGCCTGAGAAGGACCCAGAATTTACCAATGTACATTGCCAAAGAGCCACAGTAATATGTCACCAGCCCCGCATCAGCTCCACCCCCTGCTTCTAGCGTCTCCCGTCCACTGGCTGCCCCGCCGATCAGCGCCTCCTCCTCCCTCTCCGCACCTCCTGATCAGCTGTTTTGTGGTGTGCAGGAGGCTCTCGGGGGATGGGGGAGGAGCGAGGGCATGGCAGGCTCAGGGGCTGGAAGGGGTGGAGTGGGGGCAGGGCCTGTGGCAGAGCCAGGGGTTGAACAGTGAGCACCCCCCGGCACATTGAGAAGTTAGCGCCTGTAGCTCCAGCCCCGGAGTCGGTGCCTATACAAGGACCCGAAGATTAACTTCTGAAGAGCCGCATCTGGCTCTGGAGCCACAGGTTGGCCACCCCTGCTTTAACTGTTCATGCTGAAATTTTCCATGCTGGGTGTCTGCCTTGGGCTGATTATTTTATTTAAATTTTTTTGGGAAACTGTCAGCAAAAATGGTTCAGCAGGTTCTGAGAACACAGTAATTGAAATACATTATTTTGCCCATGTTAAAAGAAATTCTTATAACCATTTCACTGAGAACCCTTTTGTTCAGGAACTTGAAATTTGGCAGTGGGTGGTGTTTGTGTCTGGGAAATGCTTTTTGCCCAAGTTATAAGCCACTGAAAGAGGTCTCAATTGGCAAATGGTCAGTAGAGACTTGTTAGAGTTTAGGAGCTAAATTCTCTAAGAGTCCATCTCTTCTGAGCATGCTCCATCCCAGGGCTGAAGGGTCTGAGCATGATTTTCCTATAACTGTTGTTCTGGACCACCAGAACTGAGAACAGGGAGACTATGACCAGTTCTACACTGCAAACTTACATTGGTATAACTGCGTCGCTCAGGGGTGTGAAAAATCCACAGACCTGAGTGACGTGGTTATGCTGATCTAACCCCCAGTGTAGACAGCACTATGTTAATGGGAGCGCTTCTCCCACTGATATAGCTACTGCCTCTTGTGGAGGTGGATTAACTATGCTAACGGAAGAAGCTCTCCAGTTGGCATAGTAGCATCTTCACTAAAGCACTACAGTAGTGTAGTTGCACCACTGCAGCTTTTTAAGTGTAGACCTGCCCGATATCTCCAGTGTTCTCTGTGCCCCAATGCTGACTTCCCAGGCAGTGTGGAGGAAGATTGCAGCCTGACTTAAATGTAGAGGGAACAAGAGCTGCGTCTGGTGGGGGGGTGGGGAGAGGGAGTAGATTGGGATAAAGAGCTGGGGGGAGCAGGAAACTGTAGGAACTGGCAGGGAAGGGAGAGAAAAAAGGCTGAGAGCATGTCTACACTTAGGCCATGCTACACTACAAAATTACGTCAACCTAATTTATATTGGCGTGCAGCCACCACAGTTATTAAATTGTTTGTGTGTGCGCACACTTGGCTCCTTGTGTCAACAGTGCACATCCTCACCAGGAGCACTTGTATTGATTGTATTGTCAGTGTGGGGCATTGTGGGATGGTTCCTGAAAACCAGTAATAGTTGACATAAGCAAGACAGTGTCTGCACTGACACTGCGTCGACCTAATTACATCGCCGATTTAGTAACACCACCTCCCTGAGCAGCATAGAAGGACACTTCAGTGGGAGCCAAATTTAAGTAAAGACACTTCCACAGCTAGGTTGAAGCAAGACAGTTTATGTTGACCTACCCTGTAGCATAGACCAGGTCTTATAGTGCTGCAGTGGCACAGCTGCAGCACTTAGTGAAGATACTAGTATCAAGAATGAGGAGATTGGTGTGAGGAGTAATGGCCATTACTTTGTGGCCTGAGTTGCTATTCAGAACTTACATTATTGAAAAGTAAAACATTATTGTAATCTGGTTTATGAGTGTAATGTGCATTAGTTTAGATTTATAAAAAGGCACTCCTTCAAAGGCTCTGGGAAACCAGACATCAGTTTGAATTGCAAAGATATATAAAAAACATGCTGTTAGCTTTTCTATTTTACAGAAGCCAACAGGCTCCGATAAACACACCAATACCCTGCAATACTTCAGATATTATCCATCCATTTGTACTCTAACTCTCTCCAAAATCCTGGAGAAACTGTCAGCAAAACCATGCACAAGTCCCACCTATCTCCTATGATGATCACATGGACTCCTCTGCTGTACTCTGCAGTGAAGCCACAGCAGCATATACACGCCTATTTGGGATGTTGGGTACCTACTCGAATGGCTAGCCTGTGCTGCCACCGCTTCACTGCTGCTGTTATTTGTATTAGCCAGATCAGCATTTCTCAAACTGGGAGTCCCTATCCAAAAAGTCATAAGGCTATTGGGAGGGAGAGGGGGAAGGTCGCAACAACTGTTAGATCCTTTGCATTTCATTACAGTGCTTAAATAGTTAACTAAGATTACCATACATCCATGTTTTCCCAGACATGACTTCTTTTTTGATTCTCTGATCTCCATCCACGTGGATTTTTGAAATATGAACAAACTTCCATGATTATGAGCTGGGTGGCCAGAGAGCGGTGGCTGCTGGCTAGGCATCAAGTTCTGAAGGCAGCGCTGCCGCCAGCAGCAACGCAGAAGTAAGGGTGGCATGGTATGGTATTTTGGGGGGGGGAGGGTCATCACAGCCTGAAATATTTTCAAAGGGGAGCCTAGCAAAAAAAAGTTTGAGAATTTCTGAACTAGATCAAAGCTAGCTTGGGTATGTCAAGAAATGCTGCAGTCACACCTCTGATAGCAGTATAGACTATCCTGAGTCTGGCAGTGTGTAAGTTCAGCATCAACTTGGAACATCCACTAGCCAAAGTAGCTCCGTATGTGGCTTAACTGGCATCCATCTCCCTGCTCTTATCTCTGAGAACCTGGTCCCAAGGTCCTCAGATTTCCCCAGGTTGACCTATTTCAATGCTGATATTCTGGCACTGTTGACAAAGTGACGAGGTCTCTGGGTCACACTGGTATGACTGAATTAGACCCCGGCATCTTGGCATCATTGACACAATGTATTGACCAAGATTGCCTAGGATCCAGCATCATAGATCCCTGTGAACCACTTGATTAGGTGGTCCGGTGTCCATTATAGTAAGCATTAATGTTACCACAAATTCCAGGTCATCTAAATCTGGTGTTAAGGTTTCAGTACCACTTACCTGAACTGGTCCAGCACCAGTATAAGTAGTGTTAAACCAGGAAAAATCTGAGGAATGAAAACCATGCCTACTGAGTCTAGTGCCAAGGATCCAGCATAACTTGAAGTGACTCAGTGCACAGTAAAAGTGGCACTAAGGTTGATCTTAGTTGAAGTGGCTATGTACCCAAATCAAGTGGCAATAGGAACCTCAGATCTATCTGAGTCAAAATGTAATTCAGTGACAAGAACTAGCACTAATAACTTGGGTAAGTTTCTTGATGAAGTGGTTTGGTGCCTAGTGTCAGGAACACTCAAATCCCTAGGTTTGCACAGGAGAACTGGGTCCCAGGCTGGCATGATTCACTGTCTCTGAAGTGCTACTTGCCAGAAGAGTATTATACCCTGCATAAGTGTCACCAAGATTTCCTGATTTGTCACAGGTTCAGGAGAATGACATATTGTGATGCTTTAGGTCAAGTATAAGTGGCACATAGGTCCCTAGACCTATTTACATCAATTGAGTCTGGTTCAGAGAACCTGGCACCATAGATCTCTGATCCTTTGGGGTCTGGTAGGTTGGCACCTCTAAAATCTGGGTCTACTATCCTGGTCTCACTTATATACTACTGAGATGTGATATCTATCAATGATTTATTCCCAGAGCCTGTAGGGATAGTTAACTGAAGCTCTAGGCATTCCTTTTATTGGAGTCTTTCCAGATGAAATTGGTAGAACTGTTCAATGTTTCCAGGTCAAGGTTCTGATGAGGGCCTGGAGGAGTGTTAGTTGGCACTGAAACCTTTCAGAATTGTGTTACGGGTTTTCCCCAGATGGTATGGATAGTGATTTCAGCGTCCACCTGTGCCTGCTTTGGTCAACAGTTCTCACTCACCTTGCAATACTCTAGCCTTTGGCGGGATTGCTCTGTGTACTAGTAGGGTTATTTAAGATGACTGCTTTGCCATCAGGGTTGTACCGAAGGAAACTGGAATTCTTTAGATTAGTATACTTTGTTGAGCTGTGAGTGCCACAGGATGGATGTATTAATTTAGTTGCCCAAATGATATTTCTGCATGTATCTCTCTTGATATGGAATTGGAATCTTGTTTCTCAGAATTTGTTGGACCTCTGGTCTGCTACTTGATAGAATATTACCTAAACTATACACCTGACAAGAGGACATTGCTCCTAACCATAGCTACTGCTTGGACTTATTGAGATACAGACCACATGGGCTGTTTTCTATAAACTGTAATCTATATGGAAAATGTGATTTGGTCAGTCAGTGCCCTCATCCCCATTTCCAGTCTCAAATCACCTCTGTTTCTATCTCAAACTGGTTGCTAGCATGACTGTATTTCCCCAAGTCTCTTTTACATTCTTGTTAATCCAGGTCTTCATTCACCTGCATTTATCAGAAGGTATTCAGCTAAGCTGATGGCAGCCTCAATTGCATGGCTTCTCTCTCTTTTGTAGAATTTGCAAAGCTGTTGCTTGAAGCTCTGTATATTTTTTTTAATTGCCCTTCACTGAGGTCTGATGTGAGAGAGTGAAATTTTGGTCACTTCAATACACACTTGACCTGTCACCTACAGCTCATGCTTGCTTTGGCAGTATTGTAGTTCTTGTTCACTTAGAGTGCCTGCGCCCACCTTCCTAGGGGTTTGTAGTGCTTGCTGATCTCCCGTAAGTGGGAATATGTAGAGGCCACTCAAAGGAAGGTGAGGTTACTTACCAGTAACTGTTGTTCTTTGGGAGTGTTGTCCCTGTGTATTTACATTTCCCACCCACCTTCCTCACTTTGGAGGTCAGGTAAAGAATTCCAAAATTAGGGAAGAAACTGGAGGGCAGTTGGTGTCACTCCTTTTACACTCTCAGAAACTTTTGCAAGGTAAAGGGGTATGTGGCCCTAATTGACACTGCTCGCTAGAAGAATTCTGCAACTTGATGCCAGTAGCAAAATATCCCTCAAATGTGAATATGCAGAAGCAAGACTATCAAGTAACAGTAGCTACTGGTAAGCATCCTCTTGTTCCTCATGGTGAGTTTACATGTACTACTGGGTGAAAAGCTGAAAGAACATTGTTGGCCTTCATCAGAGGTCTGCCACCAGGTGCTTTTGGGAAGTGGGGATGAGGCTAAAGTTGTTGAGGGATGGTGTTGTGCTCTCTCTACTAATTTTATTTCCATTACTGTATGTGGGAATTGCACAAATGCACTTTAGGAAGAAGAAGCCTTTTAATTTGCTGCATTAGCATAACAAGGGGCAATAAAGCAATTTTTTAGGCTGACATCCTTTAGAAACTGGCCTCATCACATACTATTAAGATGTTTTATCTTTATCCAATGCCTTCTTTGCACCACCTGAAAAAATGGTACATGAGTCATTCATGTTTCATGTACTAATGTCATTTAGTAGTGACAAAAAGAGGACTTGTTAGCTTTCCAGCAGCTATTTTTAAAAAAGCCATCAATGTACTTTTTAGCTTGGAATAGTGGGGATTGTTTTTTTTTTTTTTACGTCTTTGATAATTAATATGCTTTTTGGGTGGTTGTGTCCTTTATTTGATTTCTCTTTTGCAGTAATTCATTGATTTTTAAGGCCAGAAGGGGCATTGTGATTATTTAATTGGACATCCTACATAACACAGACCATATCACTTCTTTTAATTTAATTCCTGCTTCATGCCTAATAACTGTGGTTGAACTAGAGCAAATTTTTTAGAAAAAATATTCAATCTTGATTTTAACATTTCCTGTAATGGAGAATCCACCACAACTGTTGGTAGGTTGTTCCAGTGATAAATTACCCTCATTATTAAAAAATTGTGCCTTATTTTTAGTTTCAATTTGTCTAGCTTCAGCTTTTGACCATCTGATCTTGTTATACCTTTATCTGCTCGATTAAAGAATCCTCT
Organism: Terrapene triunguis; assembly: GCF_002925995.2. Classification (NCBI taxonomy): domain Eukaryota; kingdom Metazoa; phylum Chordata; order Testudines; family Emydidae; genus Terrapene; species Terrapene triunguis. The sequence goes on from NW_020664447.1 coordinate 64,984,529, forward strand.
ATTATCAAATTTATTTTCCGCATCTAGGTACTTACAGACTGTGATCAATTCGCTCCTTATCCTTCTCTTTGATGATATAGATAGAATTGAGCTCCTTGAATCTCTCACTGTAAGGCATGTTTTCCAGTCCTTTATTCATTCTCATGGCTTTTATGAACTCTGTTGAATTTATCAACATACTGCTTGAACTGTGGATACCAGAACTGGACACAATATTCCAGTAACAGTTGCACCAGTACCAAATGCAAAGGTAATACAACCTCCTTACTCCAACTTGATATTCCCTTGTGTATACATCTAGAAATAACATTAGTCCTTTAGCCATAGCATCACACTGCAGGCGCATGTTCATTTGATTATCCACCATGACCTCCAAGCCTTTTTTTTAGAGACACGGCTTCCTAGGATAGAGTTTCCCGTCCTGTAAGTATGGCTTTCATTCTTTGTTCCTAGATGCATAACTTTACATTTGGTTATGTTGAAATGCATTTTGTCTTGCACCCAGATTACCAAGTGATCTAGATCACTCTCATAATGATTGTCCTCTTCATTATTTACCTCTCTCCAAATCTTTGTTGTGCAGTACCAAGTTAAATGCCTTACAGACATCTATTACATCAACATTATTACCTTTATCAACCAGCCTTGTAATCTCATGAAAAAATATCACATTAGTTTGATATCTAGTTTTCCATAATCCCATTTAGATTGACATTAATTATGTTACAAGGACTTCATTAATAAGGAATTAAAAGAAAGTATCAGCACCATTATTTTGCCTGGGATCAAAGTCTGGCTGTATGACAAAGTGGGATATGTCTGTGTCAAATTATGACTTGTTGAACATGTCTAAACTTGCTTGAGGGCAGCCTATTATAAAGCAGCTGTCTAGAATGGATTACCCAGGAAAGGTACTTGATACTTCATTGAAGGACTACCTCAGGGAAGCCATTGAGATGGCAATCTAGGACTATTGGCATTAACTGATAATCAACTACTGGCCACCTTTCGAGATCCATGGATCCTTCACAAGCATATGGTTTACCTCATCCAGTGCACTAAATGCCCTAATAACAACTATGTGGGTGAAACCAGACAATCACTATGCTCTCAAATGAACTCTCACAGGAAAATGATAAGAGACAACAACACTCTATCAGTAGTGGGTGGATGCTTTTCACAAAGCGATCACTCTATATCTGACCTATCAGTCCTCATCCTCAAAGGAAACCTGCAGAACACTTTCAAAAGACGAGCCTGGGAGCTTAAATTCATTACCCTGGTAGACACTAAAAATCATGGACTGAACAGACACTCTGGATTTATGGTTTATTACAATAATCTGTAACCCACTAACCCCCTCTTACTGTGCTGTGTATAGCTCAGAATTTTATCCCAAACTCTCATGTGTAACTGGGCCTTGACATACCGGTTTGTTCTCCTTTGTTTTTGTTGTTGTTAATCAAAATGCCCTGCATACTGATCAATTTTCCATGCCAGCATTTGTTACTTTAGATTATCACATCTTCATACACCCATAAGTCAACTCTTCCTGGCTCTATGCAATATTCAAATCTGACACCATCAAGCCCTACATTAAGTACAAATAAATTCAGGGCTCTTCCTCTCACTCACATCTGTACTTATAAATCTTGGATTCATTCACTCTCTTCCCCCACATTAATGAATTCTAGACTGTTTTCCTACGTATTTTATGTATTCTACTGTTTAGTTTACAAATCAAAACAGGAATTTCTTCTTCGAGTGCTTGCTCATATCGATTCCAATTAGGTCTGCGCGCGCTGCGTGCACGATCGTCAGAGAATTTTCTACCCTAGCAACACCTGGTAGGTCGGCTGGGGAGCCCCCTGGAGTGGCTCCTTCATGGCGCTGGATATATACCCCAGCCGACCCAGCGCCCCCTCAGTTCCTTCTTACCGCCCGTGACGGTCGTTGGAACTGTGGAGCGCGGCATAGCTGTCCTCCACTCTCCCTAGCTTTCCTTGTTAGTTATTGTTGTAGATAGTTCTTATGTATAGTTATAGATTTAGTATAGCTTAGTAGTTTAATAGCGGTTACAGAGTAGTTATAAGTAGTTAGCGGGGGTAAGGGAGTTTTCATCTCCCTCTTTCCCCCCGGCGTGCAGCCGGGCTCATGCCCAAGGCTCCTGGCTTTAAACCGTGCGCGACCTGCGCTAAGCCTATGCCAACGGGAGACCCCCACGACTCTTGTCTAAAGTGTCTAGGGGAGTCTCACCAGACTGATAAGTACAGGATCTGCAAGGCTTTTCGGCCCAGGACCAAAAAAGGAGCGGGACTTTCGTCTTAAACAGCTCCTTATGGAGGCGGCACTTAGCCCAGACACTCCTTCGGCATGCCAAGCTCCGGCACCGAATGCCTCGGTGCGCAGCATCCCGGCGGCGGCCTCGGGTACTGCACCGTGAGAAGACGCGGATAAGACCCCACGGCACCGTCCTCCTTCGGCACCACGTCCGCCACAAGCCCCTCGGCGCCGTACCCTGTCTCCTGGTCACAAGAGACCCCGTAAAACACAGGAGACTGCCACGCAACAGCAGGCACCGGCGCCCCCCGCACTGACTGCGGAGTCGTGTCCGGCATCGGAACGTCCGAGGTTACAGGCGCCATCATCGACACCGTTGACTCCAGCACCGGTAGCAGGGCCGTTGAGTCCGGTGTGGACTGGCTCCCCGACCCGTTCCGTGGTTGAGCCGTGTCTCCCGTCCACGCCGGAGACGTTTGCGACGGCGAGAGACCTCATTGCCCTTACGGAACCTGCACCGTCTCAGACCGCGGCACCGCATCCGCTCCGCACGGTACAATCCGGGGCAAGCCTGCCCTGCTACGCCCTCCATCTCCGAGCGTGTACTCTCGGCACCGCTCTCGGTCTCGGAGCAGGTCCCGACGCCGCTTGCAGTCCCGGCACCGGTCTTCATCACGGCGCCGGTTGTACTCGCGGTCCAGCTCTTCCTCCTGGCACCGGTCCACCTCTCAGCACCGACCCAAGCATCGGTACCGCTCAGAGTCCCGACGCAGTTCCCGGCACTGGTATGAGCGCCGATCCTGTTCGAGAGGCCGCTCCCGGCACCGATTCTACAGACGGTCTTCTTTGCGATCCAGATCTGGGTCCCGGTACCAGCATGGCCATCGGCGCCGTTCTCGCTCCCAGTTCCGCTCCCCGGCACCGCGCAGAGACCGCTCTCCTGTGGACCGGCACCGCTCGGCACCGTTCCAGGAGGAGCTAGCGCAATCACGCTCGGCACCGCCCTGGCCCTCAAGATCTGCATCTCGCTCTTCTGAAGGTGCCTCCCGCTCAGCCTATCCTGCTCAGGGTCAGGCAGCAGACGACCTGGGCCATTGGCAGGATGGGGCAGAGGATCCTAGACAGGACCCTGCACATTGGTCTTTCTGGACCCCATGGGCATATCACCAGGCACAAGGGGCTCCACTAGCGGCCTCTCGCTCGGCACACTCGGAGCCCAGGGTACCGGAGGCCACCATTACCCGTCCTCCCCCAGGGGGTATGGAGGCTCCTGTGCGAACGCCCACGCAGGCCCCAGACCCCGGTACAGGGATCCTGGACATCAGGGACCCTCGGACCCAGACCCACCTCTGGATCCTTTACCCCCTGAGGCATCTTCCTCGTCTTCCCCAGATGAGGCGGTGGCGGGCACGACAACCTCGGGCCCACCCCCGATAGACCTCCGTGCCCACCAAGACCTGCTACGTAGGGTGGCACGGAACATGGATCTACAGGCAGAGGAGATAGTGGAAGTGGAGGACCCAGTGGTGAGCATCCTCTCAGCTGATGCCCCATCCCGGGTGGCGTTGCCCATCATCCGCACGATCCAAGCTAACGCCAACACCATATGGCAAACCCCTGCCTCCATCCCACCCACTGCCAGAGGGGTAGAGAGGAAATACTTTGTCCCCTCTAAAGACCATGAGTATCTTTATACCCACCCTCAGCTGTGTTCACTAGTGGTCTCCTCAGTGAATGCAAGAGAGCGCCATGGTCAACAGGCGGCAGCGCCCAAATCGAAGGACGCCAAGCGGTTCGATTTGTTCGGATGTAAGATTTACTCAGCGGGGGGTCTGCAGCTCAGAGCCGCAAACCAACAGGCGCTCTTGAGCCGTTACGATTACAACTCATGGAACTCCATGGGTAAATTTAAGGAGTTGGTCCCCCAGGACTCGAGAGAGGAGTTTGGGGCCCTAATAGAGGAAGGTAAAAAGGTGTCTAGGACCTCCTTACAGGCCTCGCTAGACATAGCGGACTCTGCCGCTAGAACACTGGCTTCCGGTATAGCCATGAGACGCATTTCCTGGCTCCAGGTGTCTGGTTTGCCACCAGAACTGCAACAGACCCTACAGGATCTGCCATTTGATGGTCAGGGGCTTTCTCGGACAAGACGGACTCTCGGTTGCAGAGCCTAAAAGACTCCAGAACCATCATGCGCTCCCTGGGGATGCATGTCCCAGGACCCCAGCGCAGGCCGTTTAGGCCCCAGCCCCAGAGGTTCTACCCTCCTCCTCCTCATCCAAGACAGGACTTCTCCAGAAGGCATGGACGAGGGGGTAGAAGGAGGTCAACCGGCCCCCAAACCGATCAGAACCAAGGCCACCTTCAGGGCCTAGACAAAATGTTTGAAGGTGCGCTCGAGGACGGCGTACTAGCCACCACCCAGGATCCATTCCCTTTATTTCGGGATCGCCTCTCCCATTTCCACTGTGCTTGGTCCCTTATAACCTCAGACCGTTGGGTTCTTCACACGGTGGAAAGGGGATATGCTCTTCAGTTTACTTTGCCCCCCCCCCCCTCCGTCCCTCTTCAGGGACCCTTCTCACGAGCATCTCCTTACACAGGAGGTTTTTATGCTCCTTTCTATGGGGGCTATAGAGGAGATTCCATCAGAGTTAAGGGGCAGGGGGTTTTACTCCCGCTACTTCCTGATCCCCAAGTCAAAAGGGGGTCTTCGACCCATTTTGGATTTACGCGGACTCAACAAATTCATAGTAAAGTTGAAGTTCCGCATGGTCTCGTTGGGGACCATTATCCCTTCCCTGGATCCTGGAGACTGGTACGCCTCCCTCGACATGAAGGACGCATATTTTCATATAGCAATCTACCCTCCGCACAGGCGCTTCCTTCGATTTGTAGTAAACAACGTACACTACCAATTTGCCGTCCTTCCCTTCGGCTTGTCCACGGCTCCAAAAGTGTTCACCAAATCAATGGCCGTCATGGTAGCATACCTTCGTCAACAAAGGATACAGGTGTTTCCGTATCTAGACGATTGGCTGGTGCGCGGCCACACCAGGGAGCAGGTTCAATCCCACATCCAAACCACACTACAAACATTCCACAAGTTGGGCATCTTACTCAACAAAGAAAAGTCCACTCTGGAGCCAACCCAGAGAATAGAGTTTATCAGGGCAGTCTTGGACTCCAGACTCGCCCGCGCTCTTCTGCCAGACACTCGGTTTCAGACCATCGCAAACATCAACCGCAGCCTCCAGGGCTTCCCGACTTCCACGATAAGGAAGTGCCTTGGCCTGTTGGGCTTCTTGCACTTACGTAACCAGGCATGCCAGACTTCGGCTCCACCCGCTTCAGGCCTGGGTGTCATTGGTGTACCGTCCTTGTCAGGACAGCCTGAACATGGTGGTCACGGTTCCAAATTCGGTCTTGATCTCTCTCAACTGGTGGCTGAACCACAAGTCGGTGTGCGAAGGAGTGCCGTTTCACACCCCACAACCCTCTCTGTACCTGGTCATGGACGCATCATCTCTCGGTTGGGGCGCTCACCTCGGGGAGCACCAAACGCAGGGCCTGTGGACCACATCCAAACTAGCTCTGCACATCAATGTTCGAGAGCTGATGGCAGTGCGCCTAGCCTGTCAGGCGTTTCATGGTCTCCTACATGGCCGTTGCGTGGCAGTCCTCACAGACAACACCACGGCCATGTTCTACATCAACAAGCAAGGGGGAGCCCGATCGTCTCTCCTATGCCAGGAGGCCATTCGCCTGTGGGAATTGTGCATTGCCCACTCGATACATCTCATGGCATCGTTCCTCCCTGGAGTTCAGAACACTCTAGCGGACCGTCTCAGCAGGTCCTTCCAAACGCACGAGTGGTCGATTCACCCAGATATCATCCACTCCATCTTCCAGAGGTGGGGATTTCCCCAGATCGACCTATTCGCCTCACACACCAACAGGAAGTGCCACGTGTTCTGCTCCCTCCAGGGGCGATCTCCGGGCTCCCTGTCGGACGCTTTCCTGCTACCGTGGAAGGACCAGCTGTTCTACGCTTTCCCTCCATTTCCGCTGGTCCACAAGGTCCTGCTCAAGCTACACAGAGACAAGACACATATGATTCTAGTCGCTCCGGCTTGGCCAAGACAGCACTGGTACACCACGCTCCTGGAGCTGTCGGTACAGACTCCGATCACGCTTCCATTGTACCCGGACCTGACTCTCAGGACCACGGCTGACTCTGTCACCCCGACTTGCAATCGCTCCACCTTACAGCGTGGATGCTGCATGGTTGACTCGGGCGGAACTACGATGCTCGCATCCCGTGCAGGATGCAGGAAACCCTTTACACGGGTCACTTACTTGGCCAAATGGAAGTGCTTCTCCTGTTGGTGCGAGCAGCGGGCTACGCCCCCCTTGCAGGAGTCGATCCCACTTGTACTTGAATATCTCCTATCCCTAAAACAGCAGGGCCTGGCGATATCTTCGGTTAGGGTGCACCTGGCTGCTATTTCGGCGTTCCACCCAGGAGAACACGCTTCCTCGGTCTTCTCTCACCCGATGGTCGTCAGATTCCTCAAGGGCTTAGACCACCTATACCCACAGCTGCGTCAACCGGTTCCGGCGTGGGATCTTAACCTGGTTCTCTCCAAGCTCATGGGGCCCCCGTTCGAGCCATTGGCTACCTGCTCACTCCTTTACCTATCTTGGAAGACAGCCTTCCTTGTAGCCATCACTTCAGCAAGGTGTGTTTCTGAAATCAGAGCGCTCACGTCCGAACCTCCGTATACAGTCTTCCATAAAGACAAGGTGCAGCTTCGCCCCCACCCTGCCTTCCTTCCCAAGGTGGTATCAGCTTTTCATGTGAACCAGGATATATTTCTCCCGGTCTTCCATCCTAAGCCGCACGCTACACATCAAGACCAGCGTATACACTCCTTGGACGTACGCAGAGCCCTTGCTTTCTATATCGAGCGTACAAAGCCGACGAAGTGGGCATTCACCCACAAAGCTTATGCTCCAATACATCTGTTAGTCTTAAAGGTGCCACAGGACTCTCTGTTGCTTTTTACAGATCCAGACTAACACGGCTAGCCCTCTGATACCTGAAAGCCGTTTAGGAAGACGACTCAACTCTTCATTGCAGTGGCTGACCGGATGAAAGGCCTACCGGTCTCCTCGCAACGTATCTCCTCTTGGATCACGTCCTGTATTCGTGCTTGCTACGACTTGGCCGGTGCCCCGCTGCCGCGCCTCACCGCCCACTCCACGAGGGCCCAAGCCTCCTTGACTGCCTTCCTGGCTCATGTCCCGATCCATGACATTTGTAGAGCGGCAGTTTGGTCATCGGTTCAAACCTTTGCCACTCACTGTGCGCTTGTACAGCAGTTTAGAGACGATGCTGCATTTGGATCAGCGGTTCTGCACTCAGCGATGTCTCACTCCGACCCCACCTCCTAGGTAAGCCTTGGTAGTCACCTAATTGGAATCGATATGAGCAAGGACTCGAAGAAGAAAAAACGGTTACTCACCTTTGTAACTGTTGTTCTTCGAGATGTGTTGCTCATATCCATTCCAAACCCGCCCCCCTTCCCCACTGTCGGAGTAGCCGGCAAGAAGGAACTGAGGAGGCGCTGGGTCGGTTGGGGTATATATCCAGCGCCATGAAGGCGCCACTCCAGGGAGCTCCCCAGCCGACCCACCGGGTGTTGCTAGGGTAGAAAATTCTCCGACGATCGTGCATGCAGCGCGCGCACACCTAATTGGAATGGATATGAGCAACACATCTCGAAGAACAACAATAGTTATAAAGGTGAGTAACCGTTTTTTTTGTGAATACCAAGACTGCAAGATCTGAAAACTGGTATCCTTTCTGTCTCTTCATTATCTATATAATCACAACATAGCTGACAATTTAATTGATATAGGAAAAGCTCCAGTACAGATTGCTGGAATATATTTTACATTTTAACATGTCCATTATATATATATATATATATATATATAAAAATATAATGTAATATTTTAGGTTGCAAAGGCAGAATTTTTGTGTGTGTAGTGTAATATATACTATTTTTTACTAAACATAATATGAATAGAAATATTTTTCATGAAGCTGAAACAGAATCATTTAAAATATAGATATTTCCAATTACTTTTGTTACTCCAAACAGTAGCATTTTTCAGAATGACCACTAGAAAAGAGAAGCAAACTATTTAAAGAAACTAAGAACTTGTCTATATGCAGAAGTTAGTATGGAGTAAGATAGAGTGTGAATTTAAAGCACACTAGCTACTCTGTACTAATACATGGTGCATTAATGCTGAGTAGCAAGTGTGCACTAGCTACTCTGGCCTTTTTTCTCCAAGCAGAAAAGCCCTTAATAGTTAATGTTTGTTGTCCATGCTGAATGAAATGTTAAAAATAAGCAAAGTGCAGACATGGGGAAAATTAGATTTTTAATTATTAGTAACAATTTAAATGTTATTTGTAAAAACCCTCCTGTGCTGGACTTCAGTGTTTTATTATAGTAAGTGGTGGTGGGTTAGTTTTTTTTGTTTTTAATTTCCCCATGTTCTTTTGCTTTTTGTCATATCTCCAAAAAAGTAAGTTTCAGGAGACTTTCTTGAATTTTAATGTATTTTTTTCTGGTTTTAAAAGCCCCAGTAGTTTTCACAGTCTGTTTCCTTTCCCCCATCCATGATCTCAGCCCAAAAGTTCCCTTCTTGTCTCTCAAAACCAGATGTTGCTACTTTTTAGTTATTATGCAATTGCAGGAATTTTTTAAAGTTTACATTAGAAATGTAAAAAACCTATTAGCTAAAGCACGTTGCTCCCTAATACGTGCTTCCCGAGTCAAATTCCAACTGAATACCCTTCCTGTTCTCAAATAAACTTACTTATACTGTTTTTCCTTTTGTAAGTATTTATTTAAAGGGACTCTATTCAAATAGTCTGTGCATCAAATTTGACCTACCGTAACATTTTCATAATCTGGGGCAATGGCCTGTGGATTGTAAATATTTTTGTTATTTTAAATCCACCAATCTTGTTCAGAAAAATTAAGAAACAACAACAACAACAAAGTAAAAAGGGCTGTGGGGGAGGGTAATTGTGTTGGAACTGGGAATGAAATCTCTGCCAAGTTCTTCTCCTCTAGGAGATGCTCTATAGCACAAAATTTTACCATTTCTGAACGCAGTTGTGAAAATTCTGATAATTGACAAGAGACTGACTGTGATGTGGCAGTCAGTGTATACCAGGACAAATCATGCTAGCGATTTGTCTGGTCAATGCTAAATTCAAAATTGTGGTCAATATTGTTTCAGCTAACTTGATTCTGCACAACCAGGTTTGGACATGGTAAAATTTTGCAGCAAAGACAACCTATGAGAGATTCCTCTGAATTCTTTCATGAGGGAAAGAGGTTTGTCCCTTTCACCTTCACCCTCCCACTCTCCCTTCCCCCAAACATGAAATAGAGGGTTTGACCCTCAAATCCTCTGGATTTACAGTATGAAGATTCCGTGGATGTCGTGGGATTCACTGGTGGTCCTTTGCCTCTCATCTAGGGTGACCAGATGTCCCGATTTTATAGGGACAGTCCTGATTTTTGGGTCTTTTTCTTATATAAGCTCCTATTACCCCCAACTCCTGTCCCGATTTTTCACATTTGCTCTCTGGTCACCCCACTCTCATCTATCTTCACAGATATCTGTTCCTCATCCTAGTCTGTAGCTGACCCAACAATCTCCCTGGAAAGGGAGAGGATGATTTCCGTAATGTGAAGAGGCTCTGCAAGAAAATTATACTTTATATAGCCTATATTATCTTTTGTGCAGATCCCCTAATTTGTTGGGCAGGGGTAACAATGTGAATCCTCTAACCTACCCCATCCTTAAACTGACAGAACTCCCTATAGGGATTGTAACAGGCGGGAGTGATATTGTAGAGCTCCCCCTGTGGCCTATAATGGTACTTTATGACAGTAGTTTTGTTCTGCTCCTATAGAAAAGTGGCTAGCAGAGGGAGCACAAGTTAACGAATAAACCCTATTGCCAGAATTTTCAATATCATCAACAATGGTAATAACAAATTAAGAAGTAAACCAAAATAAATCATATTGATTTTTAAACATAAGTTTGGGGGTGAGGATCAGACTTGGTAGTTGTACCAGATAAATCTAGGAATTAATGCAACATGCAAATGAACGACTCTTTCAGTTACAGAGGTGACCCCTCCATAACAGGGTTGAGATTCATTTGCAGGGCAGTATCGGGACGGGAAACCTGCACTATTGCTAGAAATACTGTAACAGTTCTATGGCTAAATAGAGGACATAAGTCTTCAGTGATGTAAATCTAGTAATTTTCACCTGTACTGAAAAGAAAATTAATTAGAAAAATGCAGGAGATAAGTATCTTAAGAAAAATTAAAAGGAGTAGAAGTAAAACTGATATAAAAAGTTCAGTAATGGACATTGATCTTCGGAGTTATATGAAATTATGAAAAAGTCACTTTATTTCACTTCATTAATAAATAGGTGCAGCCAGATCATCCCCTCTCTGTCAAGAGGTGATTCATCTATGGGATTGTGCATACATCACCAGATCAGTCTCATTCCTCTATACTTACCAGGTGTTCAGAACTAACAGCAGACCAACATTGGCAGGAAGTGCTTTTTCAGTCACAAATGGACTTTCAAAGATTCAGTCCTCTATCAAGTCATCCTCAAATGGAGTCTTCCTTCCACAGGCCTGTTTGCCATCAGTTTGAACAAGAAGTGTCAGGCATTTTGCTCCGGAAGAGACATAAGCCCACGCTCCCTTTCAGATGCGTTCCTGATCCCGTGAAACAGAGGGCTGATGGATGCTTTTCTGCCATTAATTCTCAGAACAGTAAGGCAGGACAAAGTCTTGCTTTGTGCATGGGTGCATCAGTTCTGTGGTATTCACAACTGATGCAATTATTAATGTATCTGCCCATCACTCTTCCAGATCTCCTGGACATTGTTTCACAACCCTGGTCCTACACCCAGACCTCTCTTCTCTACATCTGACAGCCTGAAGCTGCTCTGCAAGATACAAAATATTCTGATTCAAACAGGAATGTTTCTGCAAAACTACTGAGACTCTCCAAATGGGAATCAGATTTGTACTGAGATCTCCTATGAACTAAATAAATTACCTCCATCCTTTCATATTAGAGCACATTCCACTAGGGCCCAAGTGACCTCCTTGTCATGTTTGTGGAACATCCTTATATCAGAAATATGCAGTGCAGGCACTTGGAGCCCAGTGTGTACTTTTATTCAGCACTACCCATTGGTTGCAGCTGCTGGGTCTGGTGCCGTTTAATAGGACAGTCTTTATTTAACCAGGATTCCTGGCACCTACCACCTTAGGGAGATAACTGATAGCCAGATGCATGGAGTGGATCTGTCATCAAATACTTGAACAAGAGGGATGGTTACTGACCATACAGTGACTGTGGCTCTGAGGTGTTTTGTCCACATAGATTCCATAACCTGCCATCCTTTCTGGTACTGCAGAGTCCTTTTGCTTTGGGATACTATATTGGCAAAGGAACTGAGAGGCTTTTGGCCCCACTCCACCTTTTAGGTCCCCATGGGGGCCACAAGGACATACAGGGTGCAAGTAGGGCATGTGCACACCTAGAGTGGGACCTATGTGGACAAAATATCATGAAGAACCATAGTAACTGTAAGGTAAGTAACCATTTTTTGTCAGTGTGGAAAAGTTAACGTGGAGGGACTTAATGACTAGGGGCTCAATCCTGCAAGTCCTCCATGCACTGAACTAGTATTGATTTCTATATGTGGAACTCCCACCAAAGATTTAAATGATCAGGCTCTTAGTTTAATTTTATAAAATCAGAGAAATGTAGGGTTTGAGGGACCTCGAGTGGTCATCTAGTTCAACTCCCTGAGCGGAGGCAGATCCAAAACACCAGTCAGGGGTCATCTACATAAGAACATAAGAACGGCCGTACTGGGTCAGACCAAAGGTCCATCTAGCCCAGTATCCTGTCTACCGATAGTGGCCAATGCCAGGTGCCCCAGCGGGAGTGAACCTAACAGGTAATGATCAAGTGATATCTCTCCTGCCATCCATCTCCACCCTCTGACAAACAGAGTCTAGGGACACCATTCCTTACCCAACGTGGCTAATAGCCATTAATGGACTTAACCTCCATGCATTTATCCAGTTCTCTTTTAAACGCTGTTATAGTCCTAGCCTTCACAACCTCCTCAGGTAAGGAGTTCCACAAGTTGACTGTGTGCTGTGTGAAGAAGAACTTCCTTTTATTTGTTTTAAACCTGCTGCCTATTAGTTTCATTTGGTGACCCCTATTTCTTGTATTATGGGAATAAGTAAATAACTTTTCTTTATCTACTTTCTCCACATCACTCATAATTTTATATACCTCTATCATATCCCCCCTTAGTCTCCTCTTTTCCAAGCTGAAAAGTCCTAGCCTCTTTAATCTCTCCTCATATGGGACCCGTTCCAAACCCCTAATAATTTTAGTTGCCCTTCTCTGAACCTTTTCTAGTGCCAGTATATCTTTTTTGAGATGAGGAGACCACATCTGTACACAGTATTCAAGATGTGGGCGTACCATTGATTTATATAAGGGCAATAATATATTCTCCGTCTTATTCTCTATCCCCTTTTTAATGATTCCGAACATCCTGTTTGCTTTTTTGACCGCCTCTGCACACTGCGTGGACATCTTCAGAGAACTATCCACGATGACTCCAAGATCTTTTTCCTGATTTGTTGTAGCTAAATTAGCCCCCATCATATTGTATGTATAGTTGGGGTTATTTTTTCCAATGTGCATTACTTTACATTTATCCACATTAAATTTCATTTGCCATTTTGTTGCCCAATCACTTAGTTTTGTGAGATCTTTTTGAAGTTTTTCACAGTCTGCTTTGGTCTTAACTATCTTAAGCAGTTTAGTAACATCTGCAAACTTTGCCACCTCACTGTTTACCCCTTTCTCCAGATCATTTATGAATAAGTTGAATAGGATTGGTCCTAGGACTGACCCTTGGGGAACACCACTAGTTACCCCTCTCCATTCTGAGAATTTACCATTAATTCCTACCTTTGTTCCCTGTCTTTTAACCAGTTCTAAATCCATGAAAGGACCTTCCCTTTTATCCCATGACAATTTAATTTACATAAGAGCCTTTGGTGAGGGACCTTGTCAAAGGCTTTCTGGAAATCTAAGTACACTATGTCCACTGGATCCCCCTTGTCCACATGTTTGTTGATCCCTTCAAAGAACTCTAATAGATTAGTAAGACACGATTTTCCTTTAGAGAAACCATGTTGACTTTTGTCCAACAATTTATGTTCTTCTATGTGTCTGACAATTTTATTCTTTATTATTGTTTCAACTAATTTGCCCGGTACCGACATTAGACTTACCGGTCTGTAATTGCCAGGATCACCTCTAGAGCTCTTTTTAAATATTGGCGTTACATTAGCTATCTTCCAGTCATTGGGTACAGAAGCCGATTTAAAGGACAGGTTACAAACTCTAGTTAATAGTTCCGCAATTTCACATTTGAGTTCTTTCAGAACTCTTGGGTGAATGCCATCTGGTCCCGGTGACTTGTTTATGTTAAGTTTATCAATTAATTCCAAAACCTCCTCTCATGACACTTCAATCTGTGACAGTTCCTCAGATTTGTCACCTACAAAAGCCGGCTCAGATTTGGGAATCTCCCTAACATCCTCAGCCGTGAAGACTGAAGCAAAGAATTCGTTTAGTTTCCCCGCAATGACTTTATCATCTTTAAGCGCTCCTTTTCTATCTCTATCATCGAGGGGCCCCACTGGTTGTTTAGCAGGCTTCCTGCTTCTGATGTACTTAAAAAACATTTTGTTATTACCTTTTGAGTTTTTGGCTAGCCGTTCTTCAAACTCCTCTTTGGCTTTTCTTATTACATTTTTACACTTAATTTGGCAGTGTTTATGCTCCTTTCTATTTACCTCGCTAGGATATATATCTAGGTATATTAGACCCACCTACTCTGTCTAACCTGTTCTTAAAAACCCCAGTGGCAGGAATTCTACAAACTCTCTTGGAAGCCTATACCTGTGCTTAAGTACCATTATAGTTAGAAGGTGTTTCTTAATATCTAACCTATATCTCCCTTACTGAAGACTAAGCCCAATGCTTCTTGTGTTACCTTCAGTGAGAATTACTGATCACGGTCCTCTTTATGACAGACCTTAATATATTTGAATACTGCTACAGGTCCTCCCTTGGTCTTCTTTTCTTAAGACTAAACATGCCCAGTTTTTTATAACCTTTCCTAATAGGTCCAGTTTTCTAAACCTTCTATCATTTTTTACTCTCCTCTGGACTCTCTCCAATTTGTCCACATCTTTCTTAAAGTGTGGAGTCCAGAACTGGACACAGTTCCAACTGAGGCCTCACCAGTGTATCACATTGTTGGTTCATAGTCAGTACACAAGAACTCCAGATTCTTTTCAGCAGTATTATCACCTAGCCAGTTATTCCCCATTTTATAGCTGTGCATTTGGTTTTTTCCTTCCTAAATGTAGTACTTTGTACTTGTCTTCGTTGAATTTAATCTTGTTTTTTTTCAGATCAATTCAAGTTTGTTTTTAATTCTAATCCTGTCCTTCAAATTGCTTGCTACCCCTCAGAACTTGGTGCAATCTGCACATTTCATTAGCGTACGCTCCAGTTCATTATTCAAATCATTAATGAAAATATTGAATCATGCCAGACCCATGTCAGAGCCCTGCAGTACCCCACTAGATATGTCGTCCCAGTTTGAGAGCAAACCGTTGTACTCTTTGAGTACAGTCTTTCAACCTGTTTTGCACACACCCTATAGTAATTTCATCTAGGCCACATTTCACTAGTTTGTTTATGAGAATGTCATATGGGACTGTGTCGAAAGCCTTACTAAAATCAAGATATGTCATGTCTGCAGCTTTCCCCCATCCATTAGGCCAGTAACCCTTTAAAAGAGAGAAATTGGTTTGGTTTGGCATGATTTATTCTTTACAAATCTATGTTGGACACTACTTATAACTTTATTATCCTCTAGTTCAGCGGTAGGCAACCTATGGCATATGTGCTGAAGGCGGTACGCGAGCTGATTTTCAGTGGCACTCACACTGCCCGGGTCCTGGCCACCAGTCCGGGGGGGCTCTGCATTTTAATTTAGTTTTAAATGAAGCTTCTTAAACATTTTAAAAACCTTATTTACTTTACGTACAACAATAGTTTAGTTATATATTATAGACTTATAGAAAGAGACCTTCTAAAAACGTTACAATGTATTACTGGCACACGAAATCTTAAATTAGAGTGAATAAATGAAGACTCAGCACACCACTTCTGAATGGTTGCCGACCCCTGCTCTAGTTGCTTAAAAATTGATCATTTAATAATCTGTTTCAGTATCTTTCCAGGTATCGAAATTAGGCTGAGTGATCTATAGTTCCCTGATTCCTCTTTATTTCCCTTTTAAAAGATAGATACTCTGTTTGCCGTTCTCCAGTCAGCTGGGATCTTGCATGGCCTCCACAAGTTCTCAGAGATAATTGCTAACTGCTTCAAAATTGCTTCAGCCGGTTTCTAAGTATTTTAGGATGAATTTAATCAGCCCCTGCCAGTTTAAATACATCTAACTTATTTAAATATTCTTTAATCTGTTCTGGCTTGTGTTCCTTCCCCATTGTTGTTAATATTAATTTTGTTAAGTGTCTGATCACAATTAACATCTTAGTGATGACGGAAGGAAAATAGGCATTAAACACCTCAGACTTCTTGATGTGATCTGTTATTAACTCTTCTTCCCTGCTAAGTAGTGGACCTACACATTCCTTTATCTTTCTCTTGCTCCTAATGTATTTATAGAACCTCTTTTTATGTCCCTTGGTAGATGTAACTCATTTCATGCCTTAGGCTTTCTGATTTTGTTCCTACATCAGTGGTGGGCAACCTGCGGCCCATCAGCGTAATCTGATTGCGGGTCGTGAGACATTTTGCTGATGTTGACCGTCCTTAGACCCCCCCCCCCCGCAGCTCTCAGTGACTGCGGTTTGCCATTCCCAGCCAGTAGGAGCTGCTGGAAGCGGTGGACCACAGGGACGTGCTGGCCACCACTTCCTGCAGCTCCCATTGGCGGGGAACAGAGTACCATGGCTACTGGGAGCTGTGGGGGGCCGTGCCTGCAGATGTTCAACATCAGCAAAATGTCTCTCGGCCCGCAATCAGATTACCCTGACTGGCCCCCTCAGGCCGCAGGTTGCCCACCACTGCCCTACATGCTTGTGCTATTCTTTTGTACTCATCCTTAACAATTTGTCCATGTTTCCCCTGTTTGTGGATTCCTTTTTGATTTTCAGAGCATTAAAGAGCTCCTGATGAAACCATATTGGTTTCTTGCTATTCTTCCTGTCTTTTTGTCTCATCAGGATAGTTTGACATTGTGCCTTTAATATTCTCTGTTTGAGAAATTGCCAGCTCTCCTGAATGCCTTTTTCTCTTAAATTTTCTTCCCATAGGACCTAGAGATGTAAATAGAGGGTAAAAAGAGTAACCGCGTACCCGGGGTCCTGGCTACACCCTGTCCTGGCTGCCCCCCCACGCCCGGGGTCCCGGCTGCTGGCCCTGCACCTGGGGCTCTGCTTGCTCATGTCGATTCCACGTGCACAGTTGCTGGAGATTTTTCCCTTAGTGATATCCATAGGGCAGGCCCTACCGCCCCCTGGAGCCCCGCGCTCATGCGTATAAGGGGCATCGCCAGCCCCGCACCCTCTCAGTTCCTTCTTAGCGCCCATGACAGTTACTGGAATGGTCTCTGGCTCTTGCAAGGCTTTCTTACCCTAGCGGTTGTATATAGTTTCTCTTGTTAGTTAGCTAAAATAATGTCATAGTGTAGATAGTTGTCCCAGCCTTTGTGGAACTTCGTCCCAGGGACTGGGCATGCCCTGGTCTACGGGTTTCAAGCCATGTTCCATCTGTGGCAAACTCATGCCAGTGCGTGACCTGCATTCAGCTTGTCTGAAGTGCCTCGGGGAAGCTCTCATCAAATATAAGTGCAAAATCTGTAGGAGCTTCAGGGCAATGACTCAAAAAGATAGACATTCCCCTGAAGGCTCTACTAATGGAGACCATCTTAGACCATCTTCAGAGCCATCCTGCTCCAAATCAGTGCCAGGTACTTCGGCCTTGGTGCAAAGTGCACCTCTGGCACCATGCACTTCCTGGCGCCGCTCACCTTCTCTGGCACCGAGATGAAGGCACAAGCAAGAGCATGTGTAGAGAGTGCTTGCCAGCGCCGAGAGGGGACACAAGGGGGGCAGGTGACCTATTGAGAGCCTTGCCTGGCCACTTGTCCTCTCCAGAGCCACGATTGGCTCCAGGGACCCTGCCAAGGACACCGAGCCCTATTCAGGACCCGCCTCCTACTTCTGGAAGTGGTTGTTGTCCCTCACACCTGTGGGCCCTTTCGACATCGGAGGTCTTCCAGGCAGTCAAAGACTTAGTGTCCCTCCCGGTGCCGCCCACTCCCCGAGGACCTATCCCAGCAGGGGATAGAAGGGTGCGCAGATCGGACAGTTCAGCAGCAGCGGTAGCAGCGCCCTCTAGGGAGAAGCCCTGCATGGTCCCGCTGCTATGATCACCAGCCCGGCATCGATCTCCACCCCCCCTAGAACAGCTTGGTCGCAGAACAGGTGGGGCTCCGCCTTGGTCTCAAGGTGAAGAGTCTTCATTGGACTCAGAGGTAGAGTTGGTGGCACCTCGGAAAAGTACCGGGTACTGGCATATACACCAGACTTTGGAGCTGGCATTGCAGCTACAGGTTGTCCACCGGCCTGGCCTATGCAGTGGCAATACTGGAACCCATAGGGGTTCCCACTGGTATTGGGACCCTCTTTGAACTGGTCATACTCGATGGTGTTGGAGAGGCAGCAAATGAGAGGGACGGGAGAGGCCAACCTAGCGCCACCCCAAAAAATAAGGAGTCTAAGGGCTGGTCTACACTAACCCCCCAATTCGAACTAAGATACGCAACTTCAGCTACGTGAATTACGTAGCTGAAGTCAACGTAGCTTAGTTCGAACTTACCGCGGTCCAGACGCGGCAGGCAGGCTCCCCCGTCGACTCCACGTACTCCTCTCGCCGAGCAGGAGTACCAGAGTCGACGGCGAGCACTTCTGGGTTCGATTTATCGCGTCCAGACAAGACGCGATAAATCAAACCCAGTAGTTCGATTGCTTGCCGCCGAACCAGCGGGTAAGTATAGACGTACCCTAAAAGACTGTTCTTATTCGGGAGGAAAGTTTCATTCAACAGGCAGCCTCCAACTCCTCATACTAAACCAGCAGGCCTTGTTGGGGAGATATGACTTTAATTTTTGGGACTCAGTGGCCAAATTTAGAGTCTCCCTGCCGCAAGAATCAAGGCAGGAGCTCTTGGCCATTCTGGAGGAGGGCAAAACCGTGGCCAGAGCCTCCCTCCCGGCAGTCCTAGCTGATTCAGCAGCCAGAGCAATGGTGACAGCAGTCTTGATGAGGCGTTATTTGTGACTGCAATCGTCGCGCCTCTCCCAAGAGGTTCAATTGGCAGTCCGGGACCTTCCCTTTGAGGAAAAATGCACTGTTCTCTAAACAGACGTCAGGCTTCATGGCCTCAAGGATTCGAGGGCCGCAGTTTTAATCACACTGTTAAACAATAGAATACCATTTGAAATTTTATTAAATATTTAAATATTTTGGATGTTTTCCCACATTTTCATATATATTGTATTCTGTGTTGATTGAAATCAAAGTGTATATTATATTAAAAATGATAAACAAAAGAAATAGTATTTTTCAATTCACCTCATACAAGTACTGTAGTGCAATCTCTTCGTCGTGAAAGTGCAACTTACAAATGTAGATTTTTTTTTTTACATAACTGCACTCAAAAACAAAACAATGTAAAACTTCAGAGGCTACAAGTCCACTCAGTCCTACTTCTTGTTCAGCCAACTGCTAAGTCAAACAAGTTTGTTTACATTTACAGGAGATAATGTTGCCCTCTTCTTATTTACAATGTCACCAGAAAGTGAGAACAGGCATAGCTCAGTGGTTTGAGCATTGGCCTGCTAAACTCAGGGTTGTGAGTTCACAACCCTGCTTTGAGCAGGGGGTTGGACTAGATGACCTCTTGAGGTCCCTTCCAACCCTGATATTCTATGATTTGCATGGCACTTTTGTAGTCGCCATTGCCAGATATGCTAAACGTGCCCCTTCATACTTCGGCCACCATTCCAGAGGACATGCTTCTATACTGATGATGCTTGTTAAAAAAAACAAAAAACGTTAATTAAATTTGTGACCGAATTGCTTGGGGGAGAATTTTATGTCCTCTGCTATATATTTCATGTTATAGCAGTCTTGGATGATGACCCAGCACGTTGTTCATGTTAAGAACACTTTCACTGCAGATTTGACAAAACCCAAAGAAGAATCTGACGTGCCTTCCAAAATCTGAGAGCATGCTTTCAGAAGTTAAGAACAACATTCCGATGCGGAAACTACAGAACCCGAACCACCAAAAAAGAAAATCAACCTTCTGCTGGTGGCATCTGACTCAGATAATGAAAATGAACATGTGTCAGGCCGCACTGCTTTGTATTGTTATAGAGCAGAACTCGTTATCAACGTGGACGCATGTCCCCTGGAATGATGGTTCAAGCATGAAGGGACATATGACTCTTTAGCACATCTGGCATGTAAATATCTTATAACGCCGACTACAACAGTGCCATGAGAATGCCTGTTCTCACTTTCAGGTGACGTAAACTAGAAGCGGGCAGCGTTTTCTCCTGCAAATGTTAACAAACTTGTTTGTCTGAGTGATTGGCTAAACAAGAAGTAGGACTGAGTGGACTTTGCAAGCGCTAAAATTTTACATTGTTTTATTTTTGAATGCAGGTTTTTTTGTACATAATTCTACATTTGTAAATTCAACTTTCATGATACAGAGATTGCACTACAGTACTTGTATTGTGTGAATTGAAAAATACTATTTCTTTTGTTTTTTTACAGTGCAAATACTTGTAATAAAAAATAAATCTAAAGTGAGCACTGTACACTTTGTCTTCTGTGTTGTAATTGAAATCAATATATTTGAAAATGTAGAAAAACATCCAAAAATATTTAAATAAATGGTATTTTATTATTAACAGTGTGATTAATCATGATTAATTTTTTAATTGCTTGACAGCCCTAGTTATAAGCGTTGGCAGCCCTTGTCTTTTACCTCAGCCTCCCAGTCTGGCTCAGGGAGATACCTGAATGGGCCTAGACAGGCCTTTTAAGGGTGCACCCAAGGGCAGTATACCGGACTTGAACCAGGATCCATCCCCCTCTTTTGTTTTTGGACTGCCTGTTTCTTTTCAGTTCTGCATGGTCCCATATAATCTCGGACTGTTGGGTGCTCAGCACAGTGTCAACTAGGTACACCCTGAGGTTTTCGTCCTCCCTTCCCTCCTCCCCACCAACCCCGCCCCCTTCAGGGACCCTTCTCATGAGCATCTTCTCACCCAGGAGGTGGAAGCCCTTCTGTGGGTGGAGGCTGTAGAGGAAGTTCCTCCAGGCTTGAGAGGGAAGGGGTTTTACTTCAGATATTTCCTAATCCTGAAGGCCAAAGGGAGCCTCAGGCCTATCCTGGACCTGTGTCGCCTCAACAAGTATCTCAGGAAATTGAAGTTTCTCATGGTCTCCCGGGCCTCCATTATTCCCTCCCTGGATCTGGGAGACTGGTACGCCGCCCTCAACCTAAATGACACACATTTCCACATCTCAATTTTCAGAGGGCACAGGAGATTCCTCTAGTTCATGGTGGGCCCACGCCATTGTCAGTTCACTGCCTTTCACTTCAGACTATTGGCTACCCAAAGGTTTTTCATAAAGTATATGGCAGTGGTTATGGCTTACCTGAGACGTTGAAGTGTCCAAATCTTTCTGTACCTCGACGATTCCACATCTCCATCTTCAAAGAACACAGAAGATTCCTCCAGTTTGTGGTGGACCAACACCACTACCAGTTCACTGCCCTTCCCTTTGGACAATTGGCTGCTCCAAGGGTTTTCAGAAATTGTATGACAGTGGTTGCGGCTTACCTGAGATGTTGAGGTGTCCAAATCTTTCTGTATCTCAGTGATTGGCTGATCAAAGGCCATTTGCAAGCTCAGGTCCAGTGCAGTGTTGACTTATTACGGGCCTGCTAATAATTGAACAGAAATCAGTGCTGTTCCCAGTTCAGAGAATAGAGTTTATCAGGGCAGTGCTCGACACCACTCAGACCAGAACCTACTCACCAGAGTCCCAGTTCTGAACAACGTCGGGCCTTATTGCCTACGTCAAGGCTTACCCGCTCACAACTATGTGGGTGTACCTCAGGTTGCTGGGTCACATGGCAGCATTTACTTACGTGGTACATTAAGTGCAACTGTGGCTCAGACCCCTACAGATGTGGTTGGCATCAGTCTACTTCCCGGGCAGGCACCACTTGGATATGATTCTCACAGTCCCACCAACAGTCTTAGCATCACTGACTTTGTGGATAGACCCACGGTTGGTGATGGTACCCTTCGCAGCCCCATATCTTTCGGCAACTTTGGTCTCGGATGCTTTGGACCTGGGGTAAGGTGCCCACCTCGGCAGTCTCAGAACCCAGGGCCTCTTGTCCTAGGAGGTGATTTCCTTGCACATAAATGTCAGGGAACTCAGAGTCATAAGATAAGCCTGACAGGTGTTCCTCCCCCATCTATCAGGCAAGGTAGTACAAGTCTTGACAGACAATACAGCCATCATGTTCTACAAACAAGGAGAACCTTGCTCTTCAGCCCTGTGTCAGGAGGCCCTCAAACTGTGGGACTTTTGTGTAGCTCATGTCATCCACCTCAAGGTAGCGCACCTACCGGGAGGCCAGAATATGCTGGCGGATCACCTCAGCAGGTCCTTCTCTTGCCACAAGTGTCCCTTCACCCAGAGGTAGTTAACGCCATCTTCCAGAAATGGAGGACTCCCTAGGTGGACATGTTTGCCACCAAGTAGAACAGAAAATGCCAAAGTTTCTGCTCGGCATGTGGGCTCAGTTGGGGCTTCCTGTCCGACACCTTCCTGCTCTCATTGGTGAGTGGTCTGCTGTATGCCTTCCCGCCAATTCCACTGGCTCACAAGAGCCTCCTAAAAGTCAAGAGGGATATGGCAAGGGTTATCTTGATAGATTTGGTGTGGCCTCATCAACATTGGTTTGGCATTCTACTGGACCTCTCTGTGACAACTCCCCTAGAACTCACACCTTGCCCAGACTTGACCTCACAGAACCAGGTCATACTGCTTCACTCGAACCTTGCTTCCCCGTACCTGATGGCGTGGCTGCTGCATAGCTGAACCCAGAGGAGTGAGCCTGCTCAGAGCAGGTCCAGCAGGTCATGCTGAGTAGCAGAAAACCTTCCACCAGGGCGACCTACTTGGCAAAGTGCAAGCGTTTCACCAGTTGGGCTTCAAAATGGAGTCTTTCTCCCTCCCGGTTGTCCCTGCAGTCCGTCTTGGACTATCTGCTACATCTAAAGCACCAAAGCCTGTTTTTTTCATCGATCAAGGTTCACTTAGCAACCATCTCGGCCTTCCATCCACCGGTCCATGGTAGATCAGTCTTCTCCCATGAGATGATGGTCAGGTTTCTGAAAGGGTTAGAGAGGCTCTACCTGCAAGTTCACGACCCGATTCCCTCTTGGGATTTAAATCTGGTGGTGTTGAGGCTCGCGGGACCTTCCTTTGAGCTGCTGTCATCCTGTTCCGTGCTGTTCCTGTTATGGAAAGTCGTCTTCCTGTTAGCAATCACTTCAGCCAGAAGGGTCTCTGAGATCAGAGCATTGACATCAGAACCCACCTTATGTGGTGTTCTACAAGGACAAGGTCCAGCTGCACCCTCACCCAGCCTTCCTACCAAAGGTGGTGATGCAGTTCCACAACAATCAGGACATTTTTCTACCTGTCTTCTTTCCAAAGCCTCACATAACCAATGAGGAGCGTCAGCTGCATACCTTGGATCTTAGATGGGCCCTGGTCTTCTACATAGAAAGAACTAAACCCTTCCGCAAGTCGACGCAGCTCTTTGTAGTAGTGTCGGACAGGATGAAAGGTCTGCCAGAGAATCTTGTCTTGGATAACCATCTACATCAACTTTTGTTATGAACAGGCGAAGGTGTTGCCCCTGGCCATCATAACCGCCCATTCCATGAGAGCGCAGGCTTCATCAGCAGTGTTCCTCATGAAGGTACCAATCCAGGACATTTACAGAGCTGCTACCCGGTCTTCATTCCATACCTTCGTGTCCCACTACCATCATGGGCTTTGGGGCTTTAGCCCTGGCAGGTGCTTCCTGTGAGGCTGAAGCCCTGAGACTCCCCTTGCCGTGGGGCTGAAGTTCCAAGTCCCAGCAGGCACTCCCAGCTCTTGAACTTCTGAGGATTATTGTATGCAGCTTGGAGGATCAGTAAGTTTGGCCACCCCTGCTCGTATGTGTCATATTTGATGTTAGTCCCTGATCTGCATGGGTTGACCCCTGTGCTTGCACAGAACCCAGTTAATTTCAGTAGGCTTTGAAACAAAGGATTCCCACCATATGCAAAAGCTATATAAGGCGGGGAGTGACATCACCTGGAGTTCTTCGTGCCCCACACAAGAAGACTCCTGGAAACACCTGAGGAACAAAGACTGAACTGGGGGAAGTGCTGGACCCAGGCTAAAGGGATTTTTAGCCTGTGAATGGAACACCTGGGGATTCCAAGCTGTAAGCAAGTGCAGCTTGCCCCTTAAGAATCTGCAGCCTACTTATATCATCTCTTAGGGTGAGAATCTTCTATTCATATCCAATCTATTTAATGTATTAAATTTAGTTTGCATTTTTTGTTTATTTGCTAGGTAATCTGCTTTGATCTGTTTGATCTTATAATCACTTAAAATCTATCTTTTGTAATTAACTTATTTTTGCTTTATCTACACCAGTGTGTTGGAATTGTGACTCAGGGCAAAAGGCTGTTGCATATTCCTCTCCGCATTGAGGGAGGGGGCGAATTTTATGAGCTTATGTTGTATAGTTTCCTGTGCAGCACAAGATGGTATAATTTTCAGTTTATACTCCAGAGGGGGTGCGTGCCTGAGGAGCTGGTAGTTGCCCTCGCTGTAGTCTTCCTATGCAGGGACTGGTCAGAGCACCTGTGTTTCCCTACCTGTGTGTATGCTGGTGGAAGTGCAGGCTGGAGCCTGGAGGGCTTTACAGCTTGTCACAGCAGTACAGTGTAGAGCAGACATGGGAAAACTATGGCCCACGGGCCATATCCGGCCCGCGGGACCGTTCTGCCCGGCCCCTGAGCTCCCAGCCGGGGAGCCTAGTCCCTGGCCCCTCCCCAGCTGTCCCCTCTCCCCCGCAGCCATGCCGCCGTGCGGGCCGCACTCTGGCCCGCCGCTCCCACTGGGGAGCGCAGCTGGCTCTGGCCGGGTGTCGCGGCTGTGAGCTCCTGCTGCTGGTAAGGGGGCAGGGAGTCCTGGGGGGCAGTCAGGGAGGAGGGGGAGGTTGGATGGGGCGGAGGTTCTGGGGGGGCAGTCAGGGGACAGGGAACAGGGGGGGCTGGATAAGGTGGTGGGATCCCAGGGGGCAGTTAGGGGCGGGGGGTCCCGAAAGGGGGTGGTCAGGGGATGAGGAGCAGAGGGTGGTTGGATAGGGGATGGGAGTCCCGGGGGGGTTGTCAGGGGGCGGGGGTGTGGATAGGCGTCGGGGCAGTCAGGGAGCAGGAGTGTTGGATAGGGAGTGGGGGTCCCAGGAGGGGGCGGTCAGGGGACAAGGAGCAGGGGGTGTTGGATGGGTTGGGAGTTCTGAGAGGGGCAGTCAGGGGGAGGGGAGTGGGAGGGGGTGGATAAGTGGCGGGGGCCAGGCTGTTTGGGGAGGCACAGCCTTCCCTACCTGGCTCTCCATACAGTTGTGCAACCCCGATGTGGCCCTTGGGCCAAAAAGTTTGCCCACCCCTGGTGTAGAGGGAGCCCAGGCCGCTGAGTCAGGGGGCTCAGTGGTACCCCAGTTCCAGGTGGCACCCGAGGGGGAACCCATCACAAAGGGGTCTGCCCATATGGAATAATTTACAATTTAAGACTCTGATACTGCAAATTCTTTTGTGAAGGGAAAGTTACTATGACACTTTTAGGTTCTCACCATTAAATAATAGGTTTCCTTGATATATGTTTTAATTTAATTGGTAACACTCAATTTTAAAACTAATCAGAAAAAAATTTAAATACAGGAAGGTAGCAGGTCTGACACCTCTCTCAGTAAAGCAATGCATGTCTTCCAAAGCTGGCTCACAGCTTTTTTTGAATTCTTCTGGATTTGCAATGGGGAGCCTAAGAATCTTCTGACTTAGCCAAAACCTTGCCAGCCTTGGTAATGGTCATATAGTCCTTTTTTTCCCACAAGGCACCATTTGAAGGATCAGTCAATATTCTGTGTACCTCTATCATGTCCCCTCTTATTCATCTCCTCTAAAATAAATAGTCCCAATCTTTTCTCTTGCTGCATGTGAAAATATTTCTGTCTCTAATCATTCTGCCACCGTTTTTTTGAAACCCTTCTATTTCTATTATATCCTTTTCCAACTAGAATGAAAACATACTATTGGTTTATATAATGTCATCATATTTTCCTGAATTTCTGGCCCATTCTCCATATATTTTAACATTTTGTTTTATTTTCTAAAGCCATTGCACATTGAGAAAAGATTTTCATT
The DNA here is from genome assembly GCF_002925995.2 of Terrapene triunguis. Lineage (NCBI taxonomy): Eukaryota > Metazoa > Chordata > Testudines > Emydidae > Terrapene > Terrapene triunguis. The sequence goes on from NW_020664447.1 coordinate 65,010,673, forward strand.
GAGCGGTCCTAAAAGAAACCCAGGTCAATGATAGCTAATTTAAATAACTGCAAATTCTGCCACCTCACTGTTCACCCCTTTTTCCAAATCATTAATATATTAATCAACATTAGGACACCCCATTGTTAACCTTCTGCTATGTTGAAAATTGACCATTTATCCCTACTCCTTCTATGTTTCTTATCCAGTTCCTAATCCATGACTTCTCAACCCATCTCTACTTAGTTTTCTTAAAAATCTCATGATTGTCAAAACTTTTTTTAAAGTTCAAATAAATTTTATTTACCAGTTATCTTTTTTCCATTGTTTTTATGACATGCTCAAAGAATTCTATTAGATTAAAGAGTAGAAAAATATTTTTTATAATTAATTTCAAAAGGTCTTGGTTTTGTCCAAATGAGGAATGGGAAATTTTTATGGGATGGGAAAACCATTTCCTGCCCATCTCTGTTAAGGTATGATTATCCTTTGCAGAAACTGCGATGGTTTTCCCTAACATTTCAAGTTAATTTAATTGTCTTATAATTCTCTTTTTACATAACATTTCCACCAGTTTACCTAGTGCTGAAATAAGGCTCATTGGTTTACAATTGCCTGGACCACCCCAATGCCTCTTTAAATAATAGATATGACATATTTGCTACTCTCCCAATCTTTTGTTAGTAACCAAGAGAGAGAGCAGCTCAGTGACCTAATTCTTAAATTCATCTAGAACTCTTGAATGTATACCATCTGGATGTGGGACTTGTAAGGGCTTGATCCTGGAAGGTGCCAACAACACTGACCTTGGTCCAGCACAGCTTGTAAGCACATGCTTAATATTTAAGCACATGCTTAAAGTGCTTTGAAGGATTGGAGCCAGAGGACTGCTCTGCACCATGCAGGACCAGCCCTCATTCCAGTACCTCTTTGACATTAGGCTTTGAGAAGATCTTACCTTTTATTGCCTGGGAAGAGTAGGTATTTACCCAGCATCCTGTGTAGTGAAGACTGATTCAGACATCATTTAGATTTGTATTCTCAAACCTAACCCCCTTTTTACTGTTTTGCAGTTCTGAGTACACATGCTGCAGAACACGAGTTATTGTTCTAAATTTATAAATCTGTGAAGATAAAAGTCAGTGCCAGCAGGATTTGTGAAAAATTAGCCTATTTTTTAACCAGTGTTGTCAGCATAAAAGGAATTTTATCTAGTTTTGTGCATGAAGTCCTACACACACATTCAGCAGTTTTAAGTAGTTACAGTGCTTTGTAATCCTCTTAGCTGTTTCTTTCCTTTTGCAGTTATATCAATAAGCTCAGCTACTCAGTGTAATAGACAGCTACTATGTGCGCTTCTGAAGTGGAATGTGCTGGGAACTTTATTGTTTCAAAGGTAAGCAGTGAAATCACAACAGGCTGCAGAAACATTTTAAGATGTAACGAACCAGAACGTTTATTGAATCCATCTGTTAAATTCACTGCTGAAGTCTTTTGATAAAAGAGAGATTCCCCCCCTTACTATTGAGTACAATTATTTTATTAGAACGATCAAAGTTAATACTCTCCACATGCACTGAAAAAATAAAAATATGTTTCTTCTGTCTAGTCACTGCTGTCTCTTAATGACAATGCATGGCACTTTATGTTCTTTAGGGGATACAGGTGGGCATCTGCTGGCTGCCTAGTTCTCTATCCCACAGTCAGTGTGTGTAATTAAATCATGTTAAGGTAATCCTGTTTACATCCACTATTATATGGCAGCAAAGAATTTTTTGGTTTTGTTTTAGATGTTCCCCAAATAATCTTGTGTGAATTTGTAATCATAGTTAGCATATTTTGGTCCTCAAGGTATTATACCCTCCCCTTCTTTTCGCTGCATCCACAATAATTCCTATGTCTTCATTTGATCACTACTTTGGCCATTTACATTTCAATGGTGCAATAGACATATAATTTATAAAGTGCTTTAAGATTCTGGAGACTGAGTTCTGTTCCAAGCTCTGACAATAGCTCACTGTATGACTCTGGACAAGTCACTTCACCTCTCTGTACCTAAGTGTCCCATCTCTTAAAATACAGATAATAATACTGGACCGATCTTTGTAAAACACTCTGAGGCCTATCGATAAAACGTGGTGTATTAAGTGCTAAGTTATTGTGTGCTTTTATTTGCACTGTGATGTTAGGAATAGAAAGTAACATTTTTCCCTTGCAAGGGTAGTCCCACTTTGAAAAGTCAATTGGTAAAAGTGACAGTGTGTGATTTTAAACTGAGAATGAACTAAAAATAAATAAAAACACAGATTTTTATAAAGTGCAGCACTATTTAGGTTGCAGTGCTTGTGGGATGAAGAAATAGTGCTCAATTGTCTTAAATACACATTTACTTTATGAACTTGGAAACTGTATTTAGTAGGGTTGTCGATTAATCACTGTTAAGTCACGCGATTAACTCAAAAAAATTAATTGTGATTAATCGTAGTTTTAATCGCACTGTTAAACAATAGAATACCAATTGAAATTTATTAAATATTTTGGATGTTTTTCTACATTTTCATATATATTGTATTCTGTGTTGTAATTGAAATCAAAGTGTATATTTTGATTACAAATATTTGCATTGTAAAAATGATAAACAAAAGAAATAGTATTTTTCAGTTTACCTCATTCAGATACTATAGTGCAATCTCTTTATCGTGAAAGTGCCACTTACAAATGTAGATTTTTTAATTACATAATTGCACTCAAGAACAAAACAATGTAAAACTTCAGAGCCTACAAGTCCACTCAGTCCTACTTCTTGTTCAGCCAATCGCTAAGACAAACAAGTTTGTTTACATTTACAGGAGATAATACTGCTCTCTTCTCGCTTTCTGGTAACGTAAATAAGAATAGGCATTTCAGTGGCACTTTTGTAGCCAGCATTGCAAGGTATTTATGTGCCAGATATGCTAAACATTCGTATGCCCCTTCAAGCTTTGGCCACCATTCCAGAGGACATGCTTTCAAGCGGATGATGTTCATTAAAAAAAAATGTGTTAATTAAATTTGTGACTGAACTCCTTGGGGGAGAACTGTATGTCCCCTGCTCTGTTTTACCCACATTCTGCCATATATTTCATGTTATAGCAGTCTCGTATGATGACCCAGCACATGTTCATTTTAAGAACACTCTCCCTGCAGATTTGACAAAACGCAAAGGTGCCAATGTGAGATGTCTAAAGATAGCTACAGCACTTGAAGCAAGGTTTAAGAATCTGAAGTCCCTTCCAAAATCTGAGAGGGACAAGGTGTGGAACATGCTTTCAGAAGTCTTAAAAGAGCAACACTCTGATGTGGAAACTACAGAACCCGAACCACCAAAAAGGAAAATCAACCTTCTGCTGGTAGCATCTGACTCAGATAATGAAAATGAACAAACATCGGTCCGCACTGCTTTGGATGGTTATCAAGCAGAACCTGTCATCAGCATGGATGCATGTCCCCTGGAATGGTGGTTGAAGCATGAAGGGACATGAATCTTTAGCACATCTGGCACATAAATATCTTGCGATGCCAGCTACAACAGTGCCATGAGAACAACATGTCTCACTTTCAGGTGACATTGTAAACAAGAAGCGGGCAGCATTTTCTCCTGCAAATGTAAACAAACTTATTTGTCTGGGTGACTGACTGAACAAGAAGTAGGACTGAGTGGACTTGTAGGCTCTAAAATTTTACATTTTTATTTTTGAATGCAGTCTTTTTTGTACATAATTCTACATTTGTAAGTTCAACTTTCATGATAAACAGATTGCACTACAGTACTTATATTAGGTGAATTGAAAAATACTATTTCTTTTGTTTTTTTACAATGCAAATACTTGTAATCAAAAATAAATATAAAGTGAGCACTGTACACTTTGTCTTCTGTGTTGTAATTGAAATCAATATATTTGAAAATGTAGAAAAACATCCAAAAATATTTAAATAAACGGTATTTTATTATTGTTTAACAGTGCGATTAATCGTGATTAATTTTTTAATTGCTTGACAGCCCTAGTATTTAGTTATTTTATGAAAGGTCAGTTAGATTGTGTTCATTTTCAAACAAAGGTTGAAAATATAAAACTGAAACTAAACTTCAGTGATGCATTGAATAAAATCAACTAAGATTTTTAACAAAATTTAAAAAGGAAAGTATGTGGTTTTCCTAAATGAAAGAGTGAGGGGAATAAGAAAATAATCCAATGTTGTGTTTTCATCTATGTACAGAGCAATGGTATGTTTTCAGTCTAAAATGACTTCTACTTTAGATTAAAGAAAACAGCGAGAAAAGACAAAAGTAAAGCATTCAGTAGAGTTCCATGTGTGTGAGTGCGTGCGCATGCCCCTTCTATAAAAGGCTACAGAAGATCTGAGAATAAAATGATTGCTGTCTCCACACACAATGTTAGACATTTAAAAGGTCCAGTACATACAAAACAAAGCCATCAGTTTCATAGCTATAATACGTCGCATATAGGTTGTTCAAATATTGTCAAGAATGAGGAATATTCTTCCATTTCTGAGGAATGTGGCTGATGAAGGGGCCCTAGCTCAGTGTTATATTTGATACTTTGTGGTTCCCTTTCATCTTCCTTTTAATGCATCTGTATTGATCTAATACTAATGGCTACTGCCAGTTTTAATATTCTCTGATTTATGTTCTTAACTCAAACTACTTCCCTGAATTCACGCATAAACAGTAGTTGTGCACTCAGATTGGAGGCAGCATAATAAACTCTAATTGCATAGTGAACTCAGTCTGCCAAGGACTCTGCATCTTAATTGATGTGATCTGAAAAGTTTGAAGTAAGTTACCATAGTCTGTGTCCCTCTTACTATATGTGTCTAGAGCCTGGAAAGTACCTTAATTGGAGTATCTATTGAAAATTGCAATTATTTTAGGAATAATTGGCAATTTTCTTTACCATTTGAACATTTCAGGCACTAATTATTTTTCAAGTGGCTTTTTCTGGGAAATGAACAGCACATCTGCAAAACAATGACAATCTTCCTATTTAATTTTATGTTTAGTATTAACTGAATGAAGACAAGCCATGCTGGGGAAAAGAATGTACATCTTCTAAATAGCCTTTTGTGATGAGGTAACTGGTCTATTAAATGAAACTTGGCTCAGCTCTCCTTTGCCTAATTGGGCCAATTAAGAGCGTGGGACATCACCTGGGTTATGTCTACACTGCAATTAGACACCTGCGGCTGGCCCATGCCAGCTGACTTGGGCTAGTGGGGCTCAGGATAAAGGGCAGTTTAACTGCAGTATAGACATTCAGGCTTGGGCTGCAGCCCGAGGTCTCGGACCCTCCCACCTTGCAGGGTCCTACAGTCTGTGCTTCAGCTCAAAGCTGAATTTCTACACCGCAATTAAACAGCCTGTTAACCTGAGCCCGAGTCAGATGGCATGGGTCAGCCACGAGTTTTTAATTGCAGTGTAAACATACCTTTCTCCTGATTTTCCAGGTCCCTTACTCACAAGGCCTCTTAGGGTAAGGGAGGAGAGCTACATAGAGAAAATGTGGTTCCCAAATGCCTGGGAAGAAGACTTCCTTGGAGGCTAATACATTTTCCCGACAGTGCTATTTATTTATATTATAGTAGTGCCCATATGCCTCAGTCAGAATTGAGACCCTGTTGTGCTCAGCACAACACAAACGCTGACCCAAAGAGTGTGCAATATAACACTAAAGACTCATAGACTTTAAGGTCAGAAGGGACCATTATGGTCATCTAGTCTGACCTCCCGCATGATGCAGGCCACAAAAGCTGACCCACCCACTTTCTCTTAACTCAGCTGTTGAAGTCTCCAGATCGTGATTTAAAGACTTCAAGTCGCAGAGAATCCTCCAGCTTGCGACCCCTGCCCCATGCTGCGGAGGAAGGCGAAAAACCTCCAGGGCCTCTGCCAATCTACCTTGGAGGAAAATTCAAATAGATGTAACAAATAATTGGAAGACATGGAAAAGATGACAAGAGAATAACAGGTTTCAGAGTGGTAGCCGTGTTAGTCTGTATCAGCAAAAAGAATGAGGAGTACTCGTGGCACCTTAGAGACTAACAAATTTATTTGGGCATAAGCTTTCGTGGGCTAAAACCCACTTCATCGGATCCATGCAGTGGAAAATACAGTAGGAAGATATATATACACAGAGAACATGAAAAAATGGGTGTTGCCATGCCAACTATAACGAGACTAATCAGTTAAGGTGGGCTATTATCAGCAGGAGAAAAAAAAACGTTTGTAGTGATAATCAGGATGGCCCATTTCCGACAGTTGACAAGAAGGTGTGAGTAACAGTAGGGGGGGGGAAATTAGCAAGGGGAAATAGTTTTACTTTGTGTAATGACCCATCCACTCCCAGTCTTTATTCAAGCCTAATTTAATGGTGTCCAGTGGTCAGAAACACATAGTTCTCCAGACTAGTTATGGTATGTGAATAGCTACATAGATAGATATCAGAAGTCTAGAATGTTAAGCATGCAGAAGGGGCTTCAACTTCATGTTCTGTTAATCCCTGGATTTGTCCTGTCTCTTCCTGAAGGAGAACTACAGAAATGAATGGGACTATTTGTGAAGTTGGGTACATAATACAAATTAAGTAATCAGAATCTGGCTCCCAGGGCTTTCAGGATAGTATTTTCAGGTTGATTCAGGACTGAATTAATTGGGTAGTTGGGGGTTATTGCATTGTGCTCTGTTACAAGAGTCAGGATTTTTAGCATAAACGTGTCTCTTGCTCATTCCACCCCATTGCCTATGCTTTAACACAAATTAATGCTTTCCAGTTGATGATCAGAAATTATTTGACTTTGGAATGTAAAAAAACTACATTGCCTTATTATGTTATACAGAAGAATTTCTTCAGTATGGGATGGGGTGCTGGAAATTACATTCCTGGGAAATCTTGTTGTTCCATATATTGTACCCAACGAACTATCAAACACCATCAGAGGTTTTCAACTCGAAGTTATTAGCTCTACTGTAAATGCTCCCAGATGGTAACTGGGACAGTTGCCAGGGAATCCGATTCAGGGACCCTATCCTTCACCCACTGTAATCCATTGCAAGCTTCCTATTGACTTCAAAGGGAGCAGGATTGGACCTTCAGAGTAATGTTTCAATGCCTCCCCTCAGTGGCTAAACAAGGAATCTGTCTTGTTTCAATACCATGCCTAATGGTGCCTACAAGCCTAAATCTGGTAACAGGTGAGAATAGGTATTTCCCACTATCTAGCTCTTAATTCACATTGTCTGGCTTCCCTCCTCTGCTGAGATTGCTAATAGCATTGTTCACTACACTGCAGTTTTCCTTACATCTTTAATGCTTTTAAAGCAATTTATGAAATGCAGCTGAATAACTCTCAGTACTCTGTGAAATTTATCACATTTGAATACACAAACTGCTGTGTCAGCAAACAGGATTGAATTTTGTGAAGTTCAGAAAAATGTAGATCTTTATGAAGTAAATAGGAAGCTTCTTTTGGGAATGCAGTTATAAACAAGTGAAAGTTACTGCACTTAGGAAGGAAAAAATCTAATTTACAACTACAAAATGGAGAAAAGCTACATAGTAGTATTGCAGAAAAAGATCTGTGGATTATAGTGGATTACAAACTGAATGAGTCAACAATGTGATGCAGTTGTAAAAAAATGCTAAAGACATTCTGGGGCCTACTAACAGGAGTGTCTCATGTAAAGACAGGGGAGGAAACTGTCCTCTGCTCAGCACTGGTGAGGCCTCAGTTGGAATATTGTGTCTGCTTCTGTGTGTCACACTTCAGGAAAGATGTGGAGAAATTGGAGAGAGTCCACACGAGAGCTAGCAAAATGATAAAAGATATAGAAAACTGGATCTATGAGGAAAAATTAAAAAAAACTGGGCATGTTTAGTCTTGGGAAAAAGAACACTGAGGGAGGACCTGATAACAGTCTTCAAATATAAGGGCTGTTATAAGGAGTATGGTGATAAACTGTTCTCCAGGTCCACTGAAGATAAGACAAAAACTTAATGGGCTTAATTTGCAGCAAGGGAGCTTTAGGTTAGTTATTAGAAATAGCTAAGCACTGGAATATGCTTCCATGGGAGTTTGTGGAGTTTCCATCACTGCAGGTTTTTAAGAACAAGTTAGACAAACACCTTTCAAGGATGGTCTAGGTATACTTGTTCCTGCCTCAGCACAGAGGGCTGGACTAGTTGATCTCTCGAGGTCCAGTCCAGCCCTGTGTTTCTGTGAGTCTATGATTGCCTTACATCTAAAACTTTGACTGTCATCTCTCTTAGGGTACGTCCAGACTACCCGCCATATCGGCAGGTAGCGATCGATTTATCGGGGATCGATATATCACGTCTCGTTAAGACGCGATATATCGAACCCCAAACGCGCTCCCCGTCGACTTCGGAACTCCACCGGAGCAAGTGGTGGTAGCGGAGTCGACGGGGGAGCCGCGGCCGTCGATCCCGCGCCGTGAGGACCCAAGGTAAATCGATCTAAGATACTTCGACTTCAGCTACGTTATTCACGTAGCTGAAGTTGCGTATCTTAGATCGATCCCCCCCCAGTGTAGACCAGCCCTTAGGTGGGAACTCTGTCAGTTTTGACATGCTGTCATGGGGTCTCTCACCACACTGGTGCCTCCTGCTGGCCGTTTTGTGAATTAGCTCTGGTCAGCAGGTGTGCCCTCCACTGGTGGTGGCTCTCCCGTCCTAGTCTCTGCCTGTAGACCCACTGGAGTTCCAATCTCACTGCCTCTGCTTTTAGGCACAGCCCTCCGGCCGTGTCACAATCCAGGTTCCCCCCTTCTGGGGGACTCCTTCCGCAACAATCTAGCCGCTCCTCACAACGGCTTGGCAGTCCGTATCCTAGCCGCTTCTTCAGTGGTGAGTGGAGGGGTGGGCGGGACTCAGGCCCGCCCACTACTCTAGGTCCCAGCCTAGAGACCCTGGGAACAATAGCTTCCTGCTGCCCCTCCTTTCTTTCTCCGCCAGTCTGTCTCAATTCCCTGGGCCACTTCCCCACAGCCCCAGCACCTTCGGCTCCTGCCTCTGGCTCTTTCACCCTCTTCCCAGGGCCTTGGGCCTGCAAGCCCTAGTAGCCCTATTTATAGTGTAGTCTCTGCAGCCCTCTAGGAAGCCGGTCCCTGCCCTGGGGCTTCCTGCAGCAGACTGAATTGCTCTGGCCTGCAGCTTCCTTTATATGGGCTGGCTGGGTCCCCATTGTCTGGTCCAGCCTCCTCCCTAATTGGCTGCAGCCACTGCCCTAATTGGCTGTTTCCTTGCAGCCCTCCAGGCTGGGTTTTAACCCTATCAGGGCCACTGCAGGGCAGATGCCCCGTCACACATGCCTAGTGCATTTTGGGCCCTATGAAATAATAAATAGCAATAGCTGGAATAACTAACAGATCATACAGATTTCTCATTGAGAAATTAGGTTAACTTAGCTTTACTGATCCAGGGAGAGACATTGATGATGCCAGCTAGATTTTTCTATTGATCCATTTCCTTCTTTTGGTCAAAATGTGATGGTTTTTTTTTTTTATTCTTCTTCCTCCCTCTTTTTTTTTTTTTTTTTTTTTTTGGTAGCCTCATTTGCTGCAGTTACAACCAGCATTAAAATGTTTTTCTTTTGGTTAATGTTTTTAAAGCACCTTTTTATGCCGTAGCTGATGGGATCATGGGAACATTTAAAGAGGTTTAGTGCTCCACTCAGTGTAAAAAGTAATAAGCAATTAAACATCACTAAAATGTTTCTGGCTGTATCATTTTAGTTTTTCACTATTAAGGTCAAAATAAACATAAGCTCATTTGGAATGCTTGTGTATTCCAGGTACAGTGGTACATTTGTATGGAGTTATCTTAATTTTTTTGAAAGCAATTGAGGTAATATAAATATGAAGGAAAACTTTTTGAGTCCTATGCAGTAAAGAGTATAAGAATATGAAGTCTATTCATTTTCAGATTATTTAACAGAGGCCTCCTATGGTTGTTCAGCGGGCCAAAGGACCAGTCTTTTATCTCTAGAGACTTGGGTTCACACGTTTACATCTAAATAAGATGTAATTATACTTTGCAGTACTATGCTGCCTCCTCTCCAACAAACTTTATAAGCCTTAACTTATTATTAGGGCTGTCAAACAATTAAAAAAATTAATCACGGTTAATTGCACAGTTAGACAATAATAGAATACCATTTATTTAAATATTTATGGATGTTTTCTACATTTTCAAATATATTGATTTCAATTACAATGCATAAGAACATAAGAATGGCCATACTGGATCAGACCAAAGGTTCATCCAGCCCAGTATCCTGTCTACTGATAGTGACCAATACCAGGTGTCCCAGAGGGAGTGAACCTAACAGGTAATGATCAAGTGATCTCTCTCCTGCCATCCATCTCCACTCTCTAACAAACAGAGGCTAGGGACACATTCCTTACCCATCCTGGCTAATAGCCATTAATGGACTTAACCTCCATGAATTTATCTAGTTCTCTTTTAAACCCTGTTATAGTCCTAGCCTTCACAATCTCCTCAGGCAAGGAGTTCCACAGGTTGACTGTGCGCTGTGTGAAGAAGAACTTCCTTTTATTTCTTTTAAACCTGCTGCCCATTAATTTCATTTGGTGGCTCCTAGTTCTTATATTATGGGAACAAGTAAATAACTTTTCCTTATTCACTTTCTCTACACCATTCATGATTTTATATACCGCTATCATATCCCCCCTTAGTCTCCTCTTTTCCAAGCTGAAAAGTCCTAGCCTCTTTAATCTCTCCTCATATGGGACTCGTTCCAAACCCCTAATTATTTTAGTTGCCCTTCTCTGAACCTTTTCTAATGCCAGTATATCTTTTTTGAGATGAGGAGACCACATCTGTACGCAGTATTCAAGATGTGGGCATACTATGGATTTCTATAAGGGCAATAAGATATTCTCCGTCTTATTCTCTATCCCCTTTTTAATGATTCCTAACATCCTGTTTGCTTTTTTGACCGCCTCTGCACACTGCGTGGACATCTTCAGAGAACTATCCACGATGACTCCAAGATCTTTTTCCTGATTTGTTGTAGCTAAATTAGCCCCCTATCATATTGTATGTATAGTTGGGGTTATTTTTTCCAATGTGCATTACTTAACATTTATCCACATTAAATTTCATTTGCCATTTTGTTGCCCAATCACTTAGTTTTGTGAGATCTTTCTGAAGTTCTTCACAGTCTGCTTTGGTCTTCACTATCTTGAGCAGTTTAGTATCATCTGCAAATTTTGCCACCTCACTGTTTACCCCTTTCTCCAGATCATTTATGAATAAGTTGAATAGGATTGGTCCTAGGACTGACCCTTGGGGAACGCCACTAGTTACCCCTCTCCATTCTGAAAATTTACCATTAATTCCTACCCTTTGTTCCCTGTCTTTTAACCAGTTCTAAATCCATGAAAGAACCTTCCCTCTTATCCCATGACAACTTAATTTACATAAGAGCCTTCGGTGAGGGACCTTGTCAAAGGCTTTCTGGAAATCTAAGTACACTATGTCCACTGGATCCCCCTTGTCCACATGTTTGTTGACCCCTTCAAAGAACTCTAATAGATTAGTAAGACATGATTTCCCTTAACAGAAACCATGTTGATTTTTGCCCACCAATTTATGTTCTTCTATGTGTCTGACAATTTTATTCTTTTTGATTGTTTCAGCTAATTTGCCTGGTACTGACGTTAGACTTACCAGTCTGTAATTGCTGGGGTCACCTCTAGAGCTCTTTTTAAATACATTACATTAGCTATCTTCCAGTCATTGGGTACAGAAGCCGATTTAAAGGACAGGTTACAAACCATAGTTAATAGTTCCGCAATTTCACATTTGAGTTCTTTCAGAACTCTTGGGTGAATGCCATCTGGTCCCGGTGACGTGTTAATGTTAAGTTTATCAATTAATTCCACGTCCTCTAGTGACACTTCAGTCTGTGACAATTCCTCAGATTTGTTACCTACAAAGGACGGCTCAGGTTTGGGAATCTCCCTAACATCCTCAGCCGTGAAGACTGAAGCAAAGAATTCATTTAGTTTCTCCGCAATGACTTTATCGTCTTTAAGTGCTCCTTTTGTATCTTGATTATCCAGGGGCCCCACTGGTTGTTTAGCAGGCTTCTTTCTTCTGATGTACTTAAAAAACATTTTGTTATTCCCTTTTGAGTTTTTGGCTAGCCATTCTTCAGACTCCTTTTTGCTTTTCTTATTACATTTTTACACTTAATTTGGCAATGTTTATGCTCCTGTCTATTTACCTCACTAGGATTTGACTTCCACTTTTTAAAAGATGCCTTTTTATCTCTCACTGCTTCTTTTACATGGTTATTAAGCCACGGTGGCTCTTTTTTCGTTCTTTTACTGTGTTTTTTAGTTTGGGGCATACATTTAAGTTGGGCCTCTATTATGGTGTCTTTGAAAAGTGTCCATGCATCTTGCAGAGACTTCACTCTAGTCACTGTACCTTTGAATTTCTGTTTAACTAACCTTCTCATTTTTGCATAGTTCTTTGAGTGATTCCAGTTCTTTGAGTGAGTCCATTCCAAGCAGGTGTGTGCGCGCCGCATGCACGCCAGCCGGAAGATTTTCCCTTAGCAGCGTCCGTAGGGTCAGCTTGGGCGCCCCCTGGAGTGGTGCCTCCATGGCGCCCAATATAGGGGTCTGCCAACCCCCCACCCCCTCAGTTCCTTCTTACCGCCAGTGATGGCTGGCTGGAACTTTTACTGCGCTCTTGCAGTAAGCCTAGCAGTGTCTCAGTTCGTGTATAGAGGTCTGATTCTCATAGTTTCATAGCTAGTGTTAATTGTAAGTTAGTTAGCTATTGGGGGGCTCCCCCCCAACTCAACCCCTCTCCTGGGGCATGCCTGGGTCCCCAGGGTTTAAACTCTGTGTGGTCTGCGGGAAGTTTATGCCGAAGAGTGACGCGCACTCTTCCTGCTTGAGGTGCCTCGGAGAGAGCCACCAGAGAGATCGGTGCCGTATCTACAAGGGATTCTGTCCCAGGACTCTTAAAGATAGAGAGCAGAGACTTAGAGTTCTCCTGATGGAGGCGCCCCCTGCGGCCACACACGGATCCCAAACTCGCCGACCCGGCACCTAGCACCTCGTCTTGGTGCGCAGCACTCCGGCACTGCTAGCAAAAGAGGAGGCCCGGTCTAAGGATTCCAGGCCCCAGCACCGGAGAGAAGGAAGCTGGCCTCCATGTGGAACCGCTTGCCATCCCTGGTGCCTGCGAAAAAGAAGAGGCCGGTGAGGGGCTGGTCACCCCACCAGGACCTTAAAAGGCCGGCAACATCCACAAGTGTGGTGGGACAAGCCGTGCCACGGGCACCTCCCCCCAAGGTCACGCTGATTCCTGCCCCGGTTGGGGTCTAGTCGAGTCCGGACCAGTCCAGGTCCCCAGACCATTGCAAGGAAGTACGCCTCCCATTGACGCCGGAGGCGTTCGAGACGGCTTTGGATCTGATGAGCCTGCCGGTGCTGGCCTCCCCATGCAAGAGGGAAGAGCCGCCTATAACTGCCCGACCCCCAGTCCAATCAAGGGGCAAGCCGACCTTGATGGCGCCACAGTCCCCACCTCGCGCCGTTTCAGCACTGCCAGCACAGAGGGAAGTGCCTCCCCACTCCCCCTCACGGCACCACTCGGCGGCGACAGTGGGTACTACCTCCCCTTGGTCTTCGTACTCGGAGACCTCGGAGTCGGAAGGGGAATCCTATCGCTCCAGTAGATCAAGGAGCCGGAGGTCAGCTTCACAGAGAAATCAGTAACTTTACCCGGCGCCGTGGCAGCAGCATTGGCAGCCGCCTTCCCAGTGGCCGTTCTGGACTCCCTGGGCTTATCAGTCCCAGGGGCAGGTGCACAGTCCATGCTCCAGGTGCACATCAGTCTCTGCGACGTCGGTAGCTCCGGCACAATTGCCTCTACCAGCGGCACCGCCGTCCGAGAGAGGGGTGCCACCTATTCAACAGGATCCGGCACCGCCTCATCAGACACCGGCACCGGTGGGGGCTATGTCTTTGACGCCGCAGGCACCGCCCAGCATGCCTCGTCATTCGGCGTCGACCCCGGTACTGATCACGATGCCGCCCCCTCCATCTGCACCGGCTACGCAACCTGAGTACCGTGTGCTGCGGGACCCTGCAGGAGCTGAGGGGAGCGAGGAAGGTCATCTGCCTGCAACTTCCTCCTCTTCCTCGCCGGATGAAGCGGTGGCGGGAACTTCGATGGCACCGGCTCTGGAAGACAACCGGGTGCTTCAGCAACTGCTCAGACAAGCTGCCCAGAGCCCGGCTATTCAGGCTGAGGAGGTCGAGGTGGATGTGGACCCGGTAGTGGACATCTTAGCTCCCTCGGGCCCATCTAGGGTCACTCTACCGTTAATCAAGACGGTAATAGACAATTCCCGCACCCTATGGCAGACCCCAGCCTCTCTAGCCCGTACGGCCAAAAGGACGGAGAGACGTTACTTTGTACCTTCCAAAGGGCATGAGCACCTGTATGCCCACCCTCCCCTAGACTCTCTGGTAGTCGATGCAGCTAACCAAAGGGAGCATCAGGGGTTCCAGGGGTCTACCCCAAAGAACCAAGAGGCCAAGAAACTAGACCTCTTTGGTAGAAAGGTCTACTCAATGGGGGGCCTGCAACTGCATATAGTCAACCAACAGGCTATAGTGAACTGGTATGGACACAATACATGCTTGGCCCTGTCCAAGTTTGCAGAACTCCTTCCCCAGGATTCGCGAACAGAATTCCCCGCTCTGGTGGACGAGAGGAAGCTGATTTCACGAGCATCCCTCCAAGTGGCCTTGGATGTGGTGGACGCAGCCTCCCGCACACTGGCCACTGGAGTGGTGATGTGGCGAGGGTCCTGGCTTCAGGTTTCTGGCCTTCCCCGTGAGGTCCAGCAGACCATCCAGGACCTTCCCTTTGAGGGGCCCACGTTGTTTTCTGAGAAAACGGACAAGCGGCTCCATAGCCTAAAGGACTCAAGGGCTACTTTACGCTCACTTGGCCTGCACACTCCGGCCACTCAGCGTAGACAATTTAGGTCGCAGCCAACCCCGCGGCGTACCAGCCACAGAACCACCCAGAGGCCCCGCGCAGAAGGAATAGGAGTGGCAGGAGGAGGCAGTATCCGTCTGCCGGACAGTCCTCGGGCCAACCAAGGCCTCCGTCGGGGCCTGGACCCCAAATTTGATGGTGCGGTCGAGGACGACCTACCAGTCAGGACCTTGGATCCTACCAACCTTACTTTCTCGTCCCGTCTATCCCCCTTCTACCGTGCTTGGTCCCAAATCACATCGGACCGATGGGAGTTCCGTACGGTAGAGAGGGGATATTCCATCCGATTCTCCTCCCTACCACCCCATCAGCCTCCCTCCCCGTCCCTCTTCAGGGACCTCTCTCACGAGTAACTTCTCATTCAGGAAGTGCAGTCCCTCCTCGCTGTAGGGGCAGTGGAGGCAGTTCTTCAGGGACTCAGGGGCAAGGGATTCTACTCCTGGTATTTCCTAATACCGAAGACGAAAGGGGGCCTCAGACCCATTCTGGACTTGCGGCATCTGAACAAGTTTGTGAAGAAACTCAAGTTCCTTATGGTCTCTCTGTCCTCCATCATTCCCTCCGTGGATCAAGGAGACTGGTATGCCGCCCTCGACTTAAAAGACATGTACTTCCATATCGCGATAATACCTCAACACAGACATTACCTCAGATTTGTGGTGAGCGACCCATTTTCAGTTTGCAGTCCTGCTGTTTGGTCTGTCGACAGCCCCAAGGGTCTTCACAAAGTGCATGGCAGTTGTCGCAGCTTTCCTGTGCAAGGTTTCCCTACCTCCACAACTGGCTCATCAAGGGCTGCTCCCAGGTACAGATGGAGGCTCAGGTGGTTTTTATCAGACAGACCTTCCTCGAGCTCGGCCTCCAGCTAAATGAGGCCAGGTCTACCCTGTGCCCTATCCAGTGGATAGAGTTCATAGGGGCAGTCCTGGACTCGACTCAAGCCAGAGCGTACCTCCCAGAGTCCAGGTTCTAGTCCATGTCCAACATCGTTCTTGGTCTCAGGTGTTTTCCGACCACTACAGCAAGGAACTGCCTGAAGTTGCTGGGGCACATGGCTGCGAGCACCTATGTGGTGAGTCATGCCAGGCTCAGACTGCACCCGCTTCAGTCCTGGTTGGCGACCGTGTACGGACCAACCAGGGATGTGCTGAACTCTGAGGTGATGCTGCCCCGGGTGGTGCTAGATTCCCTCCGGTGGTGGCTCGACCTGCGGGAGGTTTGTGCAAGAGTGCCCTTCGCCAGCCCTCAGCCCTCCCTATCCTTAGTAACTGAGGCTTCGGACCTGGGGTGGGGAGCGCACCTGGGGGATCTCAGGACCCAGGGCCTTTGGTCCTCGGAGGACCGCACCTTGCACATCAACGTCAGGGAGCTGTGGGCGGTGTGTCTCGCCTGCCAGACTTTCAAGTCCCGCTTGGCGGACAGGTGTGTCGCGGTTCTCACGGACAATACCTCAGCGATGTTCTATATCAACAAATGGGGGTGCACGCTCCTCTCCCCTGTGCTGGGAAGCCCTCGTGCTATGGCACTTTTGCATAGAACATGCAATTCACCCGATGACGTCTTACCTTCCGGGGGTGCAGAACGGCCTGGTGGACGCCCTCAGTTGATCATTTCATGGTCACGAGTGGTCTCTCTGCCGGGATGTGGTACATTCAATCTTCCGCCTCCGGGGCTCTCCCCAGAGAGACCTGTTCGCCACGTGGGACAACAGGAAGTGTCAACGGTTCTGCTCCCTCATGGGGAGCAGCCCAGGGTCACTCGCAGATGCCTTCCTCCTCCCGTGGGAGGGTAGCCTGCTTTACGCTTTCCCACCGATCCTGATGGTCCACCGGGTACTCCTCAAGATTCGCAGGGATCGTGCTCAAGTCATACTGATAGCGCCAGCGTGGCCGCGCCAGCATTGGTTCACGTCGCTGCTGCAGATGTCCGGTCAGGCGCCCATCGCGCAACCCCTGCTCCCGGACCTGATCACACAGGATCGAGGCCGCCTCCAGCACCTGAACCTGGAGTCGCTCCACCTCACAGCCTGGATGCTCCATGGCTGAACCCTGTAGAAATGAGATGCTCCCATCAAGTTAGGCAAGTCCTCCTTGGTAGCAGGAAACCCTCTACCAGGGCTATGCTAGATTCTCCTATTAGAAAATGCAGTTTTTCTGAGTTGCAGAAGCACATCCTGCTTTATGGGGGGATTTATGCAGGCACAAAGGACAATTAGATGCCTGACTCCTAATAGCTCCTTTTTGCCTCTAAAATCCTTATCCTTAATGAATGAGGTGTCACTGTCTAGTGAAAGGTTGTAGTGCAGTTCCCACTGAAAAGAAATGGAAGGGGGGACTGAATACATTTTGCATTTACATGGGGCTTTTCATTTCCTAGAATCTCAAAGTGTGTGAGTAAGTATCTCTCTTTTACAGGTGAAGAATCTGATATTAAGTTACTCTTTTTGAATAATATACATTTTCATTATACCAAAAAGCCAAATATAAAACAAATCAAGTAGTAGAGTTTACATATCCTCTTTGTAGATTTAATATTTTGTTAAATAGAAAATGAGTTGCATTGCAAAGCCAATATTGCATTCTATATTTTGTTATATTGTTACAGAATTGTATATTATATTACATTAAATTCTATAGTTGCACATTTTCCATACACATTCTAAAGATGGATTGGAATATTAATATCTGAAATATAGCATCACATTCCCTCTGTTCCAGCTTTTCCCCACCCGTTACTTCTATGTGATCAGAAATACTATATATTTTGGACATAACATTTGTTACTGTTTCATTTTTTGTTTCCTTCTGCTTTTCTTCTAAATTACTTTATTACTAAACAAAATGTATGTCTACACTGCATACATCTTAGCCCCCCCAGCATGGGTATAGATGGTGAGGCATGGCTTAGATGAGTAAAAACACACCTGAAGCCTGTGGTTAGGTACTGTAACAGGGCTCCACTCACCACGCTGGCACCTCCTGCTGGCTGTCTTGCGGATTCACTCTCCAGATGGTGCCTCACCCACTGTCACTCTTGCTCCTGGATTCATGTCACTCCAAGGACTGTGGTGTCCCCTTCATGACACAGTCTTCCAGCTGTGTTACAATCTGTGCTCCCCACTTCCGGGAGCAAGTCTTGCAGTCCAACTGTCCCAGTCACTTCCCTAGTGGCAAATGCGGGGGAGACCCAGGCCTGCCCATTACTCCAGGTCCACAGCCCTGTAGCTGGCAGTCACATGCTACGTCCCCTCCAACTCCTCAGTACCTTTCCTCTGGGCCACTTCCCTGTAGCCCCAGCACCTTCTTTGCTCTTCCTCAGGGTCTCAGCCTGCAAATCCCAGCAGCCAGCCAGGCACTTTCACTAGCTCCCCGAGTCCCTGCTAGCAGCACTGCTCTGTCCAGGGTGCTAGCTTCCTCCTGCCTGCCAGGCACCCAGTCCTCCCTCATTGAGCCCAGGGAGTAACTGATCATGCTCTGCAGCTCTTATGTGGGCTTGCCAGCCCCTGATTGGCTGTTCCTCTCAGCCCCTCTCTAATTGGCTGCCTCCTGCACAGCCTCCCTTAGAGGCCAGTGTGGGACCACCACCCCATCAGAGGTACCTTACACAACTCTCTATTTGCCCCAGCAGTGCCTCCCTGTCTATACTACTAGTTTTAGTAGTGTAGTGCCCCGCTGCCTCTCTGAAGTGTGTCCAGCCACTTCGTTATGTCAGTTTATTGTAGCTTCCTTAGAGAAACACAATAGGTGAGGTAATATTTTTTTATTGGACCAACATCTATTGGTGAAAAAGACAAGCTTTCACATAGCTCTTTTTCAGGTCGGGGGAGTATACTCAGAGGGTATTTCTACACTGGATTTAGACACCCACAACTCTTGAAATTATACAAATTCTTGGACTCCTGGTGGAAGGCAAACAAACAGTCTCCCATGATTCCTGTCTTGGCATCCATTAATTCTGCCAGCACCATTTCTGAACTGCTGTCAGGCAGCATGGAGCACACACTAATGAGTGTCATGATCATGACAGTCATTAATATGAACAGGATGATACGCATACATTTACAGTTGCAAAGGCAAATGAATTTGGATCTGCAGTTTCATAGGCTTTGTGATGCTGCAGCAATACAGCAAATGGAAGAACATGAGTACTAGGATGGGTTAGCCATCCTGAAAATGTGTCTAGGGTCTCAAATGGGCACTGAGGTGGAATACACCTCTGTTGACACTCTGCACACCATTGCAATAATCTTTGTACAAGGTATGCCTTGTGAGGTGTCATTTGAAAACTCATAACTTGCTGTTCAATCATATCATGGTAAAATGTGTGTAGCAGCTATATGCATAAAGTTATAAATTTCCCCTGTATGATGTTAAAAACACGTGTTCAGACTCACATAGCACCAAACTGGTCAAACAGCTCTGTCTTGAACAAAGGAGTGTATGCTTGTCTTCAAGTCCTGGCAAGGAGTGTCTTCCTCCTGCCCCCCACCCCAGTTTTTAAACTTTTGAATGTCTTATTTTTATTGCATTTGTTGCCCATTTTATATAAGATGTTAAATTTGCATGCTAGGATCTGTAAATCTATTTATTCATTCCATATATAAGCAAATAAAAAAAGTTTCCTCTAAGTTTATTCTTAAAATTAAAAGGTTAATTTTACTTAAAATTAAAAGTACATGTAACTGAAATATACTAACATGAAGAAGTTGAACTATGCACCAAACATTGGGTGGACCAGTATTAAATAGTGTTACAGTCGGTGATAGCCTTAGAATGTTAACCCTAGTCCTTTAGTATGACATTACGCCCCATATTCTACCTATAAATATTATTATGATATGAATATGGCATAACTAAGATATGTTTTATGCAAGATGGGTCATGTGAGGTATCATTGAAAAGGCTATGATTTACTGAATGTGTTTATCCAATTTGTATGCATGTATCATTTCTGTATATAAAATTAGGAATATTGTCTGTGTAACAATTAGAACTGTGTGGTATGTGCTTGGGAAACACCCACCAGCCAGTAAGCAATCAGCCTTAATGGGCCATTAGGAAAAGACAATGAGTCTTCGAAGATGTCGATCCCCCATCTTCCCAGGCGTTCCTTCCTGTGGACCTTGTAAATAAACCTTGTCTCATGATTGTCCTTGCAAATAAACCTTGTCTCTTGGTTGCCCTGACACTGCAAGGTCATGTGATAGTGTCACCTGGTACAAAATACCACCTTGGACACCGCTGGTACTTTTCCACTGGAAACAAAGGCTTCCTGCCGTATGTAAATTCTGTTTAAGGCTGGGAAGCAAGTCAATCTGGGTTCTCCTTCTGCTTCCCCACCCGAGAAGGAAGACTGCTGAAAGCTCCTGAAGAAACCAAGGAACTAAGTTAGGGGAAGGCATGGGCTGAGTCCAGGCTGAGAACAGGGGTCTAGCCTGTAAAGAGACATAACTAGAACTCTGAGCTGCAGAAACTCTACAACCTGCCTAAACAACATTTAGGGTGAGAAATTACTGTGTGTAACCTGTTTCTTTAGTGTATTAAGCTTAGTTTGCATGTTTTGTTTTATTTGCTCAGTAATCTGCTTTGTTCTGTTTGCTCTCCCTTACAATCACTTAAAGCAGAATTAGTTGTTCCTTTACCCCTTTCCAATGCACTGCATGTGGATTACTACCAATTCCCTAAAGAACAATGACCAACTATTGTGGTAGCCAGAAATACTTGGTGTGTGATGGCTACTAAGTTTAAAAATCACCCCCCTTCTACATACTAAGGCCTCTATCTGGGGTAACTTGAAAGTCTGTATAGCTGGCAACCCCGTCATTTGGCCAGATTGGATTAGGAAAGGGATTTTGACCATCAGTCAACCAATTGAAAATTACATCTTTCTCCCTTTTACAATATTAAAAGAAAGGTTCAGTCTAGAGACTGAGGGTTTGTCTACACTTAAAATGGTACAGCTGCAGCTGGGCCACTGTAGCTCTTCAGCGTAGACACTACCTACATCCATGGGAAGGGTTCTTCCATTCGCATAGGTAATCCGCCTCCCTGGGAGGTGGCAGCTAGGTTGACCGAAAAATTCTTCCATCAACCTAGTGCTGTCTACATGGGGACTTCGGTTGACTTAACTGTGTTGCTCATATCTCTGAGTGATGTAGTTGGGTTGACCTAATTTTCTAGGGTATACCAGCCCAGCCCTAAGAAGTGGCAATATATGCAACAGAAACATGCCACCTCCCAGCTGTTTGGCTCCTATGCCTGTGTTACCCCTGACACACCTACACTGCTTTCATTTCTCCAAATATTACCCAGATTGCCAAGACCTATGGCAACGCCATGTGCACACTTGGCCAGATTCTCTAAAAAAGAAATGGGAGTAGAAACTAGGCTAATTATTCTCTGCTAGCCAATCGAAATAAACTTTAGCCAGTGTTCCACACTGTTTTTTGGACTGCTGTTTAAGATTAATCTAGCAGAAAATCATATGGAGATTGCAGTGGACCCTCCCCTGACTGTTCAAAACAGCTGCCGCTATATCAGACAAATGTTGGAGCTACAACTTAGCAGGTAGTAACTTAATGCACATGCTCTGGGAATGTTCCTATATCCATGTGTTTTGGGATTTTCCTTGGGGCACTTGGACCTACCAGCTGTGAGTGGAGGGCTCAGAGGTGGCAAAACTGCACCAACCATTCAGAGTCCAATTGTTTGGAACTGTGACTCATGCACCCTGAGGCAGGAGGTTGTAGAAAGTGTTAAATTGCAAAGTTTGTCAAGATTCATCCTGTCCCTTTCTTTTTGCCAATAAAGTTTTTTTGTTTAAAACACTCGTTGAATGTGCTTGTGAGTACAGATTTGCCTACAAAAGGCTCCTAGGGTGGATTTATATTCCCAGATCACTGGGTGGGGGCTCTAGCCAAAATGAAGCAAATTGTACAGATTCCCTGCAAAATAAGGACCCGGCAGATGGGTTACAGGATGCTTTCCTGAAGTATCTGAATCATCCTGTTGAATACATGAGCCACCCTCTGCCTCCCCCTCATCTCTACAACTTCCTTCCCTCCCCATCTCTATCCCTCTCCTTTGAACTTTGCTTTTGTTTTTTATCTTATTTTAATAATTTATCTTTAACTAGTTCTTAAATTGTGTAATAAAAACAATTGATTTATATTTCAACCATTCATACCTAATTGTTTCAAGTATAGCTAAGATTAGGTAGCAAGTGGTTAATGTATTATAAGATGATTATGTATATTTTGTTTTTTATATACATTTTTAAAATTTAATAGAGTTAATAGGAAGAAAAAAGAATAAGATAACCAGTTTGTGGTCCAGTGGATGAGGAGTCAAAAGACTTGGGTTCTGTTCCTACCATTGCTACTGACATGCTGTGTGACCATCAGCAGGTCACTTTCCTTCCAGGTTTCTCAGATTCTCTTTATATAAAATAGGGAAGTCCTTTGTAATTTGAGATCCTCTGATGAAAGCTGAATGAATAATTCTCCAAACACAATTCAAAGTAGTTCTGCAGGACTTAGTGTTGCTGATTTGGAAGGTGGGATTCTTTGATCTTGTCTAGACTAGGTATTTTTATAAAATTTCTTCAGTTCAGCTCCACTGGTAGTGCTGGTTTAGACAGGGTATGGACAGTCATTGATTTTTAATCACCTCATCGCTTACACCTATTCTGAGTTGGACTGAAAGACACAATGTTTAAAATGCTGGAGGCTGGTGTGCATTGTCAGTCCTGCTGTTGCTGCCATTTAGAACTAGACCAAAAATCTGAGGGCAAAAAAGTGTAGACAGAAGCATTTTAGGGTAACCAAAATTTTAGCTATCACAACCTGGACAAATGACAGCATTGGAATGAGGCTGGGGATGAGGAGGAATGTTTGCAACTATGATAAATTAATAAACTTACATGGGACGTGTTTCCTTAAATTTCAGCAAAGTTATAAGCTCATTGCTTACAGGGGTTGGGAGGAATTCCTCTCTCCCCGCTATCCGATCTATAAGGTTGGAAGGATTAGATTTTTATCCGTAAATGTTGATAAATATCTATTTCAATGTATATAGTGTAGTTGTAGCCATGTCAGTCCCAGGATACTAGTGAGACAAGGTGGCTGAGGTAATATCTTTTATTGGACTGACTTCTGTTGGTGAGAGATCGTCATCCAACACAAAAACAAAAAGCGGCACAAACTACAACGACTCCACAACCCACAGAACACCACTTCCAGGAGAAACCATGGCATCAGTACCCTTTATATGGACTCTACACAACACCCAAACATCAATTTATCAAGACTACCCCTCACTGCAGCTAAATTTTCTGTTCTCTATGGGACTGAACTTTTGCTCCACCACAGAAGCTGATACCATACTAACATGTGGAGAACTAGAAGAATTTTCCACCATCTCCACCTTAAAGAATTCTTTCACAACACTGATGGACACCAGTCACAATTACCACACCCCACCAACAAGTATAAGAAAAAAGAATAATGTGATTGGACAACACACACCGGACAAAACCACACTGTTGATCATTATATTGATTGCTTCAGGAAAAAAATTTACTGTGAAATCCTTAACAAACATCACATCCACCATAATCTCTCCACTGCCAAGAGGATAGATTTCAGGGACTGTATTGCCAACCACCAGATAGTGATCAAACCAGCAAAAGACAGACCCGACTGAGAGAATGATGATTTCTCAGTTTATGAATCATCCTTGGATTAACAAATCAATGGTGGTACCGCCAACCCCTCTTCATACTGCACGGGTCCTGCAAGAGGATAAAGACCACTGGGATGAAGTGAAGGAAGAGATGACAAGTGCTTTGGCTACCATGAGAGTGGACTACGACCAAGTGAAAATCAAAGACTTGAAAACATCCAACAACCACCTCCTCAACAAACGCCGCAAGAAACAGAAACAGGCAGGCACCTCCTCCGCAGCCCCAGGATATAACAATCAATGAGAATAAAGGAGAGGAGGCTGAGGATTTGAGGGTTAAAATTAAAAGGAACAAATAAAAATGAGCAGGGTCAGCTCACCCTATACCACAAAGGGGCTGGCCTTGAGAAAAAGAGGAACCTGGCCTGCAAAGGGGGGAAGTGTTAAGGACTACATCATTCTAGAACTTTTTCTGGGCTTTGCTTTTTAAGGTGGATTTGTTCTCGTCATATGATTTTTGCATTTGCAAACCAGCAAAAGAAGGGGTTGCCAAACGTGATGACTGTGTTAACAAGGGAAACTGACAACTCTCTGATACCACCTAGTATCAAGAACTCAAAGACTACCCCACACCAGAATTTACCCAGGAACTTAAGGATATCATTTAAATCTTTTCCCAAACAACTCCAAGAGAAACTCTTCAAATTCATCCCCCACAAACTCACCCCAGGGACATTCTACATCGGGATGGGCAACCTTTGGCACGCGGCCCAGCAGAGTAATCCGCTGATGGGCCGCGCAACATTTTGTTTACATTGGCCGTCTACAAGCATGGCCCCCCGCAGCGCCCAGTGACCGTGGTTCACTGTTCCCAGCCAATGGGAGCTCCAGGAAGCAGCGGCCAGCCTTTTAATATCAGGCAACACATCTTCCCTTTTTTCGATACTTATTCTTCCTGAGCAAGCTGTACCCTTCTATACCAATATTTCAGTCATGCATATTATCCTGCTAAGTCTCTGCAATGGCAACTATGTCATAGTTGTGTTTATTAACTAGCATTTCAAGTTCTTCCTGCTTATGCCCCATAGATTCTGTATACTAAAGCAAGAAGTAAGACAATGATTTGATTTCCCCCATTTTCTCTCGTCTCCCTTATCTCAGCTATAACAGCCTATGCTCCCCCCAGATTCAAACCCTTCTCCCAGGTCTCCATGCTTTTTTGACTTACCTGTGGGTTTTTGTCACCTGCCCTGTCAAAACTAGTTTAAAGCCCTCCTCAATAGGTTAGCCAGTCTGTATTCAAATATCCTTTTCCCCCTTCCTCAATAGGTGGACCCCATCTCTGTTTAGCAGTCCTTCTTCCCGGAACAGCATCCTGTGGTCAAGGAAGTTGAAGCCTTGTTGGTGACACCATTCTCTGTCTGTGCCACTACCCTTGATTGGAAGGATCGAAGAAAACTCCACCTGCACCCCCAACTCCTTCACCATTACTCCAAGAGCCATGTAGTCACTTTTGATCTGCCCAAGCTCATACCTCGCAGTATCATTAGTGCTCACATGGATGAATATTGTGGGGTAGTAGTCAGAGGATTGAATGATTCTCGACAATCCCTCCAAAACATATCAGACAGCAGCTCCTGGCAGGCAGCGTACCTCCTGGGATGCCATGTCAGGCCAACAGATGGGTGCCTCCATCCCGCTCAGAAGAGAGTTACCACCTAGGTTCCCTGTAACCTGTGCGGCAGACTATTTAGGTCCGCGCAGCTCCCCTGACCCAGCCCCTCCGGAGCTGTCGGGGAGAGGAGCCCCTCCCCTGGCCCAGCCCAGGCCTGCTGAAACTGCCAAGGCTGGTGAGAGGCGCTCCTCCCTCAGTCCGGCCCGGCCCTGCCAGAGCTGCTGCGAATGGGGAGAGGAGCCCAGCTCCCAGTCAGACTCGGCCCCACCCCGCCAGGGCTGCCGCAGCTGGGGAGAGGAGCCTTGTCTCCCGGCTCCCGGCCTAGCCCCGCTGGGGCTGCCACAGCTCCAGAGGAACCCACGGCCTGCACCCGCAGCCAGAGTCCTCACCCCCCCCCACACACACACACCTCAACCCTCTGCCCTAGCCCTGAGCCCCCTCCCACACTCCAAACCCTTTGGCTCCACCCCGCCATATGAACTTTGTTATGTGCACCAATATGCAGGTGATATGTCACACATCATCTCCATATTGGTGCACATAACAAAATTCATTCTGCACATGAGTGGGAAAAATTAGAGGGAACACTGGTCACCACTATCCTACATTTTCTCTTGGAAGTGGTGGCTGCAATCCTCCCAGACTTGGGGGTACATGGTTTCTTCTCCTCCATCTTCGGGGATGATTCCTCATCACTCGATCCCAGGGCAGCACAATGGTTCTTCATCACTATGGTGGGTGGGTTGGGAGTAAGGGGTGGAACACTGCCTGCTGCCAGAAGCCAGTGTCCTCCCTGTGACAGAGCTGTATCCTCCTCCCCTGGTGGCATAACAGCAGTCCTCTAGATGGATAGCTTCCTCAGCCTTGGACGTTTCCTTATGAATACTCTGAATGAATTTCTCATGGGCACAGATGCTCCTCAGCCTAACCACCTCCTCCTCTCCCACCAGCTTCCTGAGAGACTCCACCAGCACACACCTTTTACACTGGATGGTCCCCCCAGCTTGGCTTTCTCATAGTGGGAAATGCAGGCTGCAGTTTCTGCAAATCCACACCAGTATCTGGGTAGAGGTGCAGGTGGAGGAGACAGGAGCAGTGTTGGCACTGGTGATGACAATGGAACCGTACAGGCAACCATATACAAGAGACCCATGGATCCTTCATAGATCCAGTAGCCACCCCAAACACAGCAAGAAATCTGTTGTCTACAGCCAGACACTCAGATACCACAGAATATGCTCTGAGGAGAAAGTCCAGGATATATACCTTAACACACCCAAAACCACTTTAATCAAACATGGACATTCCACCAGAGGAATATATTGCATCATGGAATGGGCTACCCAAGTACCCTGAGAGAACCTGTTTCAATACAGAAATAAAACCCTCTCTGACTGGACACCCCTAGTTGTCACCGACCATCCCACACTAGAACCCAAATGGGGTATCATCAAACAACTACAACCAATACTCGATGGGGACCCCATGCTGAAAGAAATCTTTCCTGAACCCCCACTTCTGGCCTTCAAACAAGCCCCCTCCCCCTCACTCTCCAAGCTTATCATCAGAAGCTAGCCACCTATGGACAGGACATGCCAATTCAAAGCAGCACCAGACCCTCCCAGAACAGATGCAAAACCTGCAGACACATGTCCACTGATATAATGATCAACCCCCTCCCCCAATAACACACCATTCAAGATTCATAGATCCTACACATGCCTATCACAACATGTGGTATACCTCATTCAGTGCACTAAATGCCCCCAAAGCAGCAATGTGGGTGAAACCAGACAATCATTATTCTCTTGAATTAATTCACAGAGAAAAGTGAAAAAATACAACACCCTGTCACCTGTGGGTGAACACTTTTTACAAAGCGATCACTTTATGTTTGACCTATCAGTCCTCTTCCTGAAAGGAAATCTGCACAACATTCAAAGGATGAGCCTGGGAGCGTAAATTCATAACTCTGCTAGACACTAAAAATCACAGACTGAACAAAGACATAGAATCTTTGGTTTATTACAACCATGTGTA
This sequence comes from Terrapene triunguis, assembly GCF_002925995.2. Taxonomy (NCBI): domain Eukaryota; kingdom Metazoa; phylum Chordata; order Testudines; family Emydidae; genus Terrapene; species Terrapene triunguis. Next base: position 65,038,179 of record NW_020664447.1, read on the forward strand.
ACCCACTAACCCCCTCTTTTTGTCCTATGACTGCAGAGGTGTTAAAGAATCTCTCGACTTTGAATTGTTTTCTCCAACAGAATGGTCCCTTAGAATATGCGTGAACTACTTATGCTAAACAATCTGTTTCGCTTTGCATTTAGCTGTGATGCTCGGAATACTTTTTCCAGACCTAAAGAAGAGTTCTGTATGGCTCTGTGACAGGGTGCTCTGCTCACCTCTAGAATTGTGCTTCCTCCTGGCCATTCTGGGGATTAGCTTTGCAAGGCCTATGCCCCTTCCCACAGTTGCACACTGTCTCTCCATCCTCTCTTGGTCTGGGAGTGGCTACCACCTCTTCGTAACTTGGCCCTCCAACCAGGTCACTATATATATTTTTTGCTTCTAGGGTACTAAAGGGTTTCTTCAGCAATCCTAGTCCGTCTTCTCATTCACTGCCTCATAATGCCACTTGCTCAGTGGCTGGCAGGAGAACCCAGACCCACCCTCTACTTTGGGTTCCAGCTCAGGGACCCTGTTGGTCCAACAGAAGGCCAAGGTCTGTTCCCTTCTTGACCTTACTTCCTTTCCCTGAGACCTTTCCTTACCATCTGACACTCGTCCCTCTCTGGATTTGTCAGCCTCCCAATTCCCTCCTCTGAGAGAGTAACTGTACGCTACCTATCTGTGTCTAGCCTCCAGACACTCCTCCCTTCTCCCAGGAAGTGACTGCAGACGTTTTCCCAGCAGACCTCTTCTCCTTCCAATTTCCTGTCTTTATAAATACAGCCCAGCTGTTCCTCCTCAGCTGGGCTCCCTCACTGGGTCAGGAGATTACTTAGCCACCTGATCCTCTCAGATGTGGCCTGTCAGGTAAATTAGGCCCTTTCTCAATCCACATTAACCATTTCCAGGCAAGTGCGTGGTGAACACCTCATCACAAACTTGAAAGCTTGTCTCTCTCACCAACGGAAAATGATCCAATAAAAGATATTACCTCACCCACCTTTTCTCTGTTTCAACATACACACACGGATGAAAAAATATTTCCATTGATAATCAAAATTTACAGATGGGCAAAGCAAGAAATATGCTGCTTGAGAACTTCTTAGAGTTTGATTTAAGGCTATTTATTTTGTATATTTTGACATAAGATGATGACAATTTGCATTTTAATGGTTATAAAGTTTTAACTTTTTGAATCTCAATGTCTTCTGTCATTAAATAATTATTGTCTGACCCCCAATATTTTCTGCAAGTGTGAAAATTTAAATGGATAAAAAAAGTAAAATGATTAGAAGTAATCATTGACAGTATCAGTAGAATTTATAAAAAAAATTAAAAATGAATTCTGCCAAGCCTACCTAGATAGCATGTTTATTCTGGTGGTTTGAGGAGTTTTCTTTCCTTAGAGGCGTCAATGACAGGCCAAAGCTGTGAACAGGATACTTGAGATAAAATAGTCGTCTATTTCCAATAGTACAGCTCCCATGTTCCTTAAAAGATAATATTTTGGTAAATTACAGAGAGGGGAGATTTTATGTTGTGTATACATTCACACACACACTATACAGAACAGAGACTTAAAAAATCAGATAGTCCATGAAAATACAATTTACAATTTATGTTTCTGTTGTTAATCTAATTACACATATCAAAGTGATAGGTACCTTCAAAATGCCCTAGATAGAGAATAGCTAATGCTTTATAGGCTGACATTGTTAGTGCTATTAATTCTCTAAGTGTTCAGAGATTACTATCTATATGACTGATGCATGAATTCTTCTTACTTAAAGTTAGGAGAGTGAGCACCAAAACTAGTAAGAATCATTTACTACTTAATTATATATAAAATAATTGCCAAAATTGCACACTGATTAACACTTAATTTACAAATGAACAATTAATGCAATACTCTTATAAAGAGAAAAAATATAATGTAAATCTAACTTGGCTTTTACATTGTTTGTGAGTTTGAACTATGAAATGGAGTAGTTCCTAACTGGCACCCTGCAATATGGCACAGCCTCTTCAGTTTGAATACCAGCACCACTGTGTGTGACTTTTTTTCTAAGGGTATGTCTACACTACGAGAGTAGTTCGATTTTACTTAAATCGAATATGTGGAATCGATATTGCAAAGTCGAACATGTGTGTCCACACTAAGGACAGTAATTCGACTTTGTGAGTCCACACTAACGGGGCAAGCATTGACATTGGAAGCGGTGCACTGTGGGCAGCTATCCCGCAGTCCCCGCTGCCCATTGGAATTATGGGTCGAGCCGCCAATGCCTTCTGGGTAAAAAAATGTGTCGAGGGTGCTTTTGGGTCAGTGTCGTCATCCGTCCGTCACTACCGCCGTCCCTCCCTCCCTGAAAGCGCCGGCGGGAAATCAGTTCGCGCACTTTTCTGGTCAGTGACAGCGCGGACGCCACAGCACTGCGATCATGGATCACGCTGCGACCATCGCTGCAGTTGTGGCCGTTCTCAACACCTCGCAGCTTATCATACACCTTTCCCTGAGGCAGATGCAGAGAAATCGGGCGAGGAGGCTATGGCACCGCCGTGAGGGCCTGAAGTCGGAGAGTAGCACAGAGCTGTCAGAAACCACGAGACCCAGCGCCCAGGACATCACGGTGGCAATGGGTCATGTGGATATTGTGGAACGGCGATTCTTGGCCCGGGAAACAAGCACGGACTGGTGGGACCGCATAGTGCTGCAGGTCTGGGACGAATCCCAGTGGCTGCGAAACTTTCGCATGCGGAAGGGGACTTTCCTCGAACTTTGTGAGTTGCTGTCCCCTGCCCTGAAGCGCAATGACACCCGGATGCGAGCAGCCCTGACTGTCCATAAGCGAGTGGCCATAGCTCTCTGGAAGCTTGCAACGCCAGACAGCTACCGGTCAGTCGCGAACCACTTTGGTGTGGGCAAATCTACCGTGGGGGTTGTTGTGATGCAAGTAGCCAACGCAATCGTTAAGGTACTGCTGTCAAAGATAGTGACCCTGGGAAACGCGCAGGCCATCATAGATGGCTTCGCTGCGATGGGATTCCCAAACTGCGGTGGGGCTATAGATGGGACTCACATCCCTATCCTGGGACCGGACCACCAGGCCAGCCAGTACATTAACAGAAAGGGCTACTTTTCAATGGTGCTGCAAGCACTGGTGGACCATAGGGGACGTTTTACCAACATCAACGTCGGATGGCCGGGCAAGGTTCATGACGCTCGCGTGTTCAGGAACTCTGGTCTGTTTAGACGGCTGCAGGAAGGTATTTACTTCCCGGACCACAAAATAACTCTTGGGGATGTGGAGATGCCTACAGTGATCCTCGGGGACCCAGCCTACCCGCTAATGCCCTGGCTCATGAAGCCCTATACTGGCGCCCTGGACACAGAAAAAGAACTGTTCAACTACCGTCTGAGCAAGTGCAGAATGGTGGTGGAGTGTGCTTTTGGCCGTCTCAAAGGGAGATGGAAAAGCTTACTGACTCGCTGTGATCTCAGCGAAACCAATATCCCCATTGTTATAGCAGCTTGCTGTGTGCTCTACAATCTCTGTGAGAGCAAGGGGGAGACCTTTATGGCGGGGTGGGAGGTTGATGCAAATCGCCTGGCTGCTGATTACGCCCAGCCAGACAGCCGGGCGATTAGAAGATCCCAGCGGGACGCGCTGTGCATACGGGAGGCTTTGAAAGCAAGGTTCCAGACTGAGCAGGGTAACCAGTGACTGTTAAGTTTGTGGACACAGAAGCTGAACCTCCAGTTACATACCCCCTTCACCCCCTTCCCAAAAAATAAAATCAGTTCTATTTTGTCAATGAACACCGTTGTCTTTATTACTGTTTTTGCGGGAATGTTTTAAACCGGGGACGCAGACTGTGGCGGGGTGCGGGTTTAGTGTTCTGATGCAAATGATGCTTCTAAACTCCAGGAATGACAGGCTCCTCAGTGGTGCACTGGTTGTTTCAACGGAGCCTGCCAGCACTCCTGGGCGGAACTGCGTGTATGTGTCAGCTATGTGAGTTTCTGCCTGGGGGAGGAGGGTTACAGATCCCCTGCTGCGTGGCTCTGTGATCCAGGATAAGGACCGCAGCATAAGATCTGTAACTGCCCTCCCCCGCCACAAAGTCACAGAGCAACCCCCCCTCCCCCCCCCAGGAGATGAAAACCACCTCCCAGACTGACCAGGGTCACTAGTGACTGCACTGTGTATGTGTCCTGATGCTGGACCTGACCCCGCCTCTGTACCCTGCTAAAGGTGACTGTCCTGTCCAATTACCAAGCCCCTTCCCCCCCTTCAGACAGACTCTCCTCCAAAAGAAATTCATGGAAACAGTAATTAACAGAAACGAATATTTTATTATGAACCACACATGAAACGTGGGGGGTGAAACTTGCACGGGGGCTTCTGTGAGGTGGGTAGGAAAGGACTTTTCAAATTTTGGGGAATGAGAGCCTTCTAGTGCTACAGCAGTCTGCAGGGGTTGACTGAAAGTTTTAACGGCCCTTGCCGCCCCTCCTTCTTTGTACTTTGGGTGAGGGGGGTGTGGGACTTGGTGGCGGGGGAGGGCGGTTAGAGATAGACTGCAGCGGGGCTCTGTCCTCCTGCCTCCGGTCTTGCAGAACATCCACAAGGCGCCGGAGCGTGTCCGTTTGCTCCCTCATTAGTCCAAGCAGCTTTTCAGTAGCCTGCTGGTCCTCCTGACGCCACCTCTCCTCCCGTTCCATGACTGCTCGGTGCATTTGTGACAAGTTCTCCCTCCACTGTGTCTGCTGGGCTGCCTGGGCTCGGGAGCAGCCCATTAGTTCTGAGAACATGTCTTCACGCGTCTTCTTCTTCCTCCGCCTAATCTGCGCTAGCCTCTGGGAGTGTGCTGACAGGCTGGGTTGGGAGACAGTCGCAGATGTGTCTGTGGGAATGGGAAAAAGGGAGTGAATTCCTGAGACAGATAAATGAAGTTGTGTACAAAGAACCTAGTCTTTCTCTGTGAACAAGACCATGCACTCCACCTCTCACATGCGCACTCAGGACAAGGTCGAATTTTCGGCCCTCGCCTTCAGTGCCTGGGGTCTTGCAGTGGTCTTTGCAGTGGTCCTGCAGTGATCTGAGAAGCGTGGCAGGACACCTGAACTTCTGTAGCAGGCAATCATGGTAAGCCCTAGACTTGTGGCTGCTTAAAACTTTAATAGGAGCACTGGCCTCCTGTCACATTGAAAGCAATGCCAGTCTCAATGCCAGCAATCAGGCAAGCATGAACTCGGCCCCTGTCCCACCCCCTCGCGGCTGTCCCAGGGAAAGATCCCTGTATGCTGCCCGTCTCCCTCCACCGCGTGGCTGTAAAGCAGTCCCAATACTAACATTCCCCTCCCTAATTCAAAGCAGGGCATCATGAGCGACATCACCCTCATGAGAATCTCGGACAGCGAGAAGGAATATCCCATCCTCAGAGTCCACGGTCACTGGTGGGGTAGTGGTGGCGGCCGCACCTAGGATGGAATGCAGTGCCTCGTAGAAACGGGATGTGTGGGGCTGGGATCCGGAGCGTCCGTTTGCCTCTTTGGTTTTTTGGTAGCCTTGTCTCAGTTCCTTGATTTTCACGCGGCACTGCGTTGCATCCCGGCTGTAGCCTCTCTCTGCCATGGCTTTAGAGATCTTCTCGTAGATCTTAGCATTCTTTCTTTTGGAGCGCAGCTCTGAAAGCACGGACTCATCGCCCCACACAGCGATGAGATCCAAGACTTCCCGATCAGTCCATGCTGGGGCCCTCTTTCTATTAGATTGCACGGCCATCTCTGCTGGAGAGCTCTGCATCGTTGCCACTGCTGCTGAGCTCGCCATGATGTCCAAACAGGAACTGAGATTCAAACTGCCCAGACAGGAAAAGGAATTCAAATTTTCTCGGGGCTTTTCCTGTGTGGCTGGTCAGAGCATCCGAGCTCGGACTGCTGTCCAGAGCGTCAACAGAGTGGTGCACTGTGGGATAGCTCCCGGAGCTATTGGCGTCGATTTCCATCCACACCTAGCCTAATTCGATATGGCCATTTCGAATTTAGCGCTACTCCTCTCGTTGGGGAGGAGTACAGAAGTCGAATTTAAGAGAGCTCTATGTCGAACTAAATAGCTTCGTGGTGTGGACGGGTGCAGGGTTAATTCGATGTAACGGCGCTAAATTCGACATAAAAGCCTAGTGTAGACCAGGCCTAATACTAATTTAATTTGAATTCTCGGCAGTAACTTATTGGATGCTTGGTTTTTTTTTGTAATTAACTGCTTGAGTGAGATAAAGATGTGCTCTGGATTAATTGTAGGGAAAATTACACAATGTAGATCACTGGCATATATATAAGAATATCACTCTTTTGAAGTTTGCTTTGCTCAATTCTAATTCTGAGAGCTTTGAGTTTCCATTTTGAATGCTGTGTGTTTGGTTATACTGACTCTAGACAGTAGGTGGCAGCAGTCTTCTGAAACTGTTTTGTGTGTGTGGGAGAGAGAGATACCCCTGGGGGAATTCTGTGCAACAACAACAACAACAAAAATGTGCACACAATATTTTAAAATTCTGCATATTTTATTTGTCAAAATAACACAATATAACCACATCAGTTTCAGTTATTTTGGTAATTTATTTCAAAAGACCTGTCAGCAAGTATGTCTGTAATAATACAGACAGCAAAATAAAATAAAATAAAATAAACTCTCCAGGAGTAGAGAGTTAAAGAAACACCTACAAGAACCCAGTTCCTGTTTCTCTGTTATGTTTCAGTTAGGTGCCTCAGTCTGGGTGTGTCACACGTGCCAGCTGGGCACATCTTGGGGGAAAACTCTGCCCTTCCGGTCTCAGATACCCACATACCCACCCCCTCAGCCCAGACACCCGCACTCCCTACCCCCAGATCCCAGGGATCCAGAGAGAAACAGCTTGATGCTGGGTCCTGGGCTTGTACAGAGTTTCCTGCACACTGCCTCCTTCCTTCAGGACCTGCTGGGAACCACAGCTGCCCAGAACCCTCCAGCTCCATCCCCCTCCCCAGCTCCCCAGCAGTGTCTTGTATTTGCAAGCTGGAGAGCTGGGCTAGTGTCAATCAGCAGCTCTGCAGCACCAATTCTGCGGGGGAAAATGAAATTCTACACAAATTCTGCATTGTGCAATGGCGCAGAATTCTCCCAGGAGTAGAGAGAGAAATGCATTACATGGACTGTTTTTTATATTCAACTTGTTATATATACATTTTTTTTCAGCATAATCAAAAGAAATATAATATAATATTCATATAAGAGCTTTCTGTATAATCTAGTGGGTTAGATACGTTGAACATTATCTTACTCATGCCACCTAAGTATGCACTTATACTATAAATTCTTTTTTGTTAATTGCGTATAAAACTTTCTTAAAAAGTTACCACTGCAGCTGAAATTTCTCAGGCTTGTTTAACCTTGTGGTCTGTTTTTCTTTCTATTGTTCACTGTGACTAGTTTCTTAAAAATCTCCTTACTGGCTACCCAAATCACATTGTTTTCTCTTCTTCAGAGGCTTTTTTTTTTTTTGGCATACTTTGGATAAAATAAAAATACTTTTATGTAACTTTGTATTGAAATGTCACATTGGAACATACATGGTTTTAAAATGGGACTAGTGATTTCACCAGCTTTGAAGAATGCTGTTATAAATTGAGGTTGTGGATGTTTTAAAATGGGAACTGAACATATGAAGTATTTTTTCACTACCTTCATTAAGATCACTGTAAGAGTCATGTCACAGATGTTCACAAGTGGGGAAATTGGCAAGACCATGCTTGTGTATTTAACTGTATCAGTATAATAGAGTAAGAAATGATTATATTTATCGGGGTCAAAGGCATCTTAGTGTCATTTCAGTACCCTCTAGTTTGGCTCTTTAGCTTAGAGGGAATTCTGTTGCATGATGCACTGTTCCATCAACAAGAAAAGTACTTAACTTTTCAGCAGCTGCTAGAAAATGAAACTCCATGATTACTAATGTGAAGTTACTAGACGTCACTTGTTTCCTTTTTTAGGCCTATGGGGTGCCCCTATGTCTTAGGCAGGGGCGGCTCCAGGCACCAGCGCAGCAAGCGCATGCCTGGGGTGGCAAGCCGCGGGGGGCGGCATGCCGGTCGCTGTGAGGGCGGCAGTAAGGCTGCCTTCAGCGGCATGCCTGCGGGAGGTCTGCCGGTCCCGCGGCTTCAGCGGCAATTCGGCGGCGGGTACATCGAAGGCGCGGGACCGGCAGATCACCCACAGAAACGCTGCCGAATCCGCATGACCAGCGGCCCACCCGCAGGCGTGCCGCTGAAGGCCGCCTGACTGTCGTGCTTGGGGTGGCAAAAAACATAGAGCCGCCCCTGGTCTTAGGTTATGGCTACACTAGAGAGCTTACAGAATCACAGCTTCATCAGTGCAGCGCTGCACCACTGTAAGCTCTCTAGTGTAGCTGCTGTAAGCCAATGGGAGAGAATTCTCCTGTCGGCTTAATTACTCCAGCCCCTGGAGTGCTGGTAGCTGTGTTGGCGGGAGAAGCTCTCCCACTAACATAGTGCTGTCTACACTGGCGCTTAAGTCGGCTTAAGTTATATCACTCAGGGAGGTGGCTAATTCACACCCCTGAGCGACATAACTTATGTCAACTTAAGCTGCAATGTAGCCATAGCGTAAGTGTAGATCTGTCGGGAAGGGAAGACAGTTGGGTCCAAGAAACAGCTGAATGGGAGGAGACAACCGGGGTGGGGTTACAGCAGAGGTGGGCAAACTGCGGCCCGCGGGAACCTGCTGCCCGGCCCCTGAGCTCCTAGCCCAGGAGGCTAGCCCCCGGCCCCTCCCCTGCTGTTCCCCCTCCCCCGCAGCCTCAGCTCACTGCGCCACCGGCACAATGCTCTGGGCAGCAGCGCAGCTGCAGAGCCCAGGCCTGACCCCGTGCTTTGTGCTGCGCAGTGGCATGGCCAGCTCCAGCCAGGTGGCACGGCTGCCTGACCTGGTGCTCTGGGTGGCGCGGCTGTAGCGCCGCCTGCCACCGGTGCTCCAGGCAGCGGGGTAAGGGGGCAGGGAGCAGGGGGGGTTGGATAGAGGGCAGGGGAGTTCAGAGTGGTGTTCAGTGGGTGGGGGTGTGGATAGGAGGCGGGGTGGTCTGGGGGGCAGGGAACAGGGGGATTGAATGGGGGAAGGGGTTCCGGGGGCAATCAGGAAGGAGAGGGGTGTTGGTTGGGGCGGCAGGGGGCAGTCAGGGGCAGGGGTTCCGGGGGCGGTCAGAGGACAGGGAGCAGGGGTGGTTGGATGGGGCAGGGATCCTGGGGGGGGCAGTCAGGAAGGAGGGGGGGGTTGGATGGGGCGGTGGGGGCAGTCAGGGGCGGGGGATCTGGGGGCGGTCAGGGGACAGGGAGCGGACAGGGTGGATGGGGCAGGAGTCCTGGGGGGACCGTCGGAGGGCGAGAAATGGGGGGTCGGATAGGGAGCAGGGGCCAGACCATGCCTGGCTGTTTGGGGAGGCACAGCCTCCCCTAACCGGGCCTCCATACAATTTTGGAAACCCGATGTGGCCCTCAGGCCAAAAAGTTTGCCCTCCCCTGGGTTACAGGGAGCCTGTCTGTGCTGCTGCCTCTGAGTCAGGAGTGGGAGCTGCCCATGGCTGCTGCTGTCTAAACAAGCATTCAGGCCGGTGGGTGTTTTGCTTAAAGAGGCAGCATGTGCTTTCACACGCACACTCCTCCCAGCACACATTCTGTCTCTCACACACATACTCTCTCATACCTCCCCCCCAACACACACACTTCTCCCCAACACACAAACTTCCCCACGAACATTCAAAAATATTTAAATAAATGGTATTCTATCATTGTTTAATATTGCGATTAAAACTGCAATTAATCTCAACTATTTTTATCTCACGATTAATCACAATAATTTTTAATTGTTTGACAGCCCTAATTTATATCAGTACTAAAAATAAATTCAACAATAAACAAAAATGCAAAATTATTACTAATTGTAAACAATTTGAACCTATTTCTAAGACATCTATTCCAGGGATGTCATAACTTGCTTGTAGACTAGAAGGACCAAGAAAATGTGAGGGGGGGCGGTGAATAGATGTCAGTGCTTTGCTAAATGCATTGCAGATTTCAGATGGCAAATCCTACTCGGAACCAAACACTACAGGGTTTGCCCAGTTGTCCCTGCACTGGTTAGAGGAGGCTTATTCATAAATCTAACTATAGGATGCATGTTGAATTAATCCAATAGTAATTATAATTAGTAATTTGAATGATAATGATGTACTCAGCTCTCTACAGAATAGAAACCAGATGAGGTCCCTGTTCTGATGATTTTATAATCTAACAACTGGAAAAACAACATTGCTTAGGAATGTAGGATTTGCTATAGTGGATCATATTGGTGTATAAGGAGCGTATGAGTTTTAAGTGTCCCTTGGTATTATGTTATGAGAGTTCTTAAGAGGAGTAATTTTACTTTCTCTGTGCCTTTCTTTAGAGCTAGATGAAATGTTTGACCTACGATGGCCTTTTTTTAAACTGAAAAATTTCATGAAAACATTTTGATTTTTCTCAAAATATTCCATTTTTCAATGAAAATGTTCATACATCGCTTTCACTTTCTTGAGGTGTTTTTTCTGCTGGCAATTTTGATTGGTTAACTAAGTCATAGGAGAAGGTTTCAAAATCAATTTTTAAAAAATATTTTTTTATTTTGAAATTGATTTGCAAAAATGAAAACATTGCTAAATATTCTGTTGAAAATGGCAAAAAACCAACAACCCAATCCATTAAAAAATTAGCAGAATGAAAACTTTTTTGAAATGTTTGCCAATATTTTTAAACCAGCCAATTACATCAGTAATGGCAGACAGCTATAAAGTGACAAGTTTTTAAAGTGCTTATATACCAATGCTAGAAGTCTAAATAATAAGATGGGTGAACTAGAGTGCCTCGTATTAAATGAGGATATTGATATAATAGACATCACAGAAACCTGGTGGAATGAGGATAATCAATGGGACACAGTAATACCAGGGTACAAAATATATCAGAAGGACAGAACAAGTCGTGCTGGTGGGGGAGTGGCACTATATGTGAAAGAAAGCACAGAATCAAATGAAGTAAAAATCTTAAATGAACCAAACTGTACCATAGAATCTCTATAGATAGGAATTCCATGCTCTAATAATGTTAATATAGCCGTAGGGATATATTACCAACCACCTGACCAGGATGGTGATAGTGACTGTGAAATCCTCAGTGAGATTAGACAGGCTATTAAAATAAAAAAACTCAGTAATAGTGGGGGATTTCAACTATCCCCATATTGCCTGGGTACATGTCACCTCAGGACGAGATGCAAAGTTAAAGTTTCTTGACACCTTAAATGACTGCTTCTTGGAGCAGCTAGTCCTGGACCCACAAGAGGACAGGCAATTCTTGATTTAGTTCTGAGTGGAGCACAGGATCTGGTCCAAGAGGTGAATATAGCTGGACTGCTTGGTAATAGTGACCATAATTTAACTAAATTTAATATTCCCGTGGCGGGGAAAACCCCACAGCAGCCCAAAACTGTAGCATTTAATTTCAGAAAGAGGAAACAGAAATTAAAAGGTACAGCACCAAAAGTGAAATCCCTGCAAACCGCATGGAAACTTTTTAAAGACACCATAATAGAGGCCCAAATTAAATGTATACCGCAAATTAAAAAATATAGAGAACCAAAAAAAGTGCCACCGTGGCTAAACAACAAAATAAAAGAAGCAGTGAGAGGCAAAAAGGCATCCTTTAAGAAGTGGAAGCTAAATCTTAGTGAGGAAAATAGAAAGGAGCATAAACTCTGGCAAGTGAAGTGTAAAAAGATAATTAGGAAGGCCAAAAAAGAATTTGAAGAACAGCTAGCCAAAGACTCAAAAAGTAATAGCAATTTTTTTTTAAGTACATCAGAAGCAGGAAGCCTACTAAACAACCAGTGGGGCCACTGGACGATCAAGATGCTAATGGAGCACTCAAGGATGATAAGGCCATTACAGAGAAACTAAATGAATTCTTTGCATCCGTCTTCACGGCTGAGGATGTGAGGGAAATTCCCAAATCTGAGCCATTCTTTTTAGGTGACAAATCTGAGGAACTGTCCCAGTTTGAGGTATCATTAGAGGTTTTGGAATAAATTGATAAACTAAACAGTAATGAATCACCAGGACCAGCTGGTATTCACCCAAGAGTTCTGAAGGAACTCAAATGTGAAATTGCAGAACTACTAACTGTAGTCTGTAACTTATCATTTAAATCAGCTTCTGTACCAAATGTCTGGAGGATAGCTAATGTCACACCAATGTTTAAAAAGGGCTTCAGAGGTGATCCCAGCAATTACAGGTCGGTAAGCCTGACTTCAATACTGGCCAAAGTGGTTGAAACTATAGTAAAGAACAAAATTGTCAGACACATAGGTGAATATAATTTGTTGGGGAAGAGTCAACATGTTTTTTGTAAAGGGAAATCATGCCTCACAAATCTACTAGAATTCTTTGAAACGGTCAACAAGCATGTGGACAAGGTGGATCCAATGAATATAGCGTACTTAGATTTTGAGAAAGCCTTTAAGAAGGTCCCTCACCAAAGACTCTTAAGAAAAGTAGGCTGTCATGGGATAAGAGAGAAGGTCCTCTCATGGATTGGTAACTGGTTTAAAGATAGGAAACAAAGGGTAGGAATTAATGGTCAGTTTTTAGAATGGAGAGAAGTAAATAGTGGTGTCCTCCGGGGGTCTGTACTGGGACCAGTCTTATTCAACATATTCATAAATGATCTTAAAAAAGGGGTAAACAGTGAGGTGGTAAAATTTGCAGATGATACAAAATTATTCAAGTTAGTTAAGTCCCAGGCAGACTGCAAAGAGCTACAAAAGGATCTCTCAAAACTGGGTGACTGGGCAACAAAATGGCAGATGAAATTCAGTGTTGATAAACGCAAAGTAATGCACATTGGAAAACATAATCCCAAATATACCCCACCATTTTATATTTCTAAATTAGCGGTTGCCACTCAAGAAAGAGATCTTGGAGTCATTGTGGATAGTTCTCTCAATGTGCAACGATAGTCAAAAAAGCAGTCAAAAAAACGAGCAGAATGTTGGGAATCATTAAGAAAGGGATAGATAATAAGACAAAAAATATCATATTGCCTCTATATAAATTCAATGTACGCCTACATCTTGAATACTGCGTGCAGATGTGGTCGGCCCATCTCAAAAAAGATATATTGGAATTGGAAAAGGTTCAGAAAAGGGCAACAAAAATTATTGGGGTATGGAACGGCTTCCATATGAGGAGAGATTAATAAGACTGGGACTTTTCACCTAGTATAAGAGACGACTAAGGGGGGATATGATTGAGGTCTATAAAATCATGACTGGTGTGGAGAAAGTAAATAAGGAAGTGTTATTTACTCCATCTCATAACACAAGAACTAGGGGTCACCAAATGAAATTAATAGGCATCAGACAAAAGGAAGTATTTCTTCACACAATACACAGTCAACCTGTGGAACTCTTTGCCAGAGGATGTTGGTAAGGCCAAGACACTAACAGGGTTCAAATAAGAACTAGATACATTCCTGGAGGATAGGTCCATCAATGGCTTTTAGCCAGGATGGGCAGGAATGGTGTCCCTAGCTTCTGTTTGCCAGAAGCTGGGAATGAGCGACAGGAGATGGATCACTTGATGATTAGCTGTTCTGTTCATGCCCTCTGGGGCACCTGCATTGGCCACTGTTGGAAGACAGGATACTGGCCTAGATGGACCTTTGGTCTGACACTGTAGGGCCATTCTTATGTCATTCATTATTTTGTAAAGTGCTATAGTGTGCCTTAATTTTCTAATCTCTAAATGACCATTATTCCCCAAATTCTCCTTATATGGAAGTAAGTGCTTTATTATAATAGTAGTGAGAAATAGAATTGCAATCGGTGGTTGAATAAAATTGATAGGCTTTACAAAATATTATTATTTATTCGTTTTAGTCACAGCTAAAGGTGTGCAGGGTTCCTCCCTGAACCAGAAGAAGACAGAATCCTTGCCTGGAATTCCCTACCAAGCGTGTAAAAAGACACTAGCGAAGGCTTGGAGAGGGAACATGGAAGCAACACCAATATATACTATGGAAGTGAGTTGCAGGAAAGATGGTATAACGTACATTGATAAAATGAGGGGAATGCAAGGGAAGATAATGGGTGAAATGCTTCCCCATTGAAGTCAATGTCAAAACTCCCATGGACTTCAGTGGGGCCAGGATGCCACCCAAGGAGTTCAAATTTTGCCCATATTAGGTTTAAGTTGATGGTAAAACAACCATAAGGAGATGTCATGGATACAGGCTGAGGTGCAGGATTGAATCAAGGGAAACAACTTGGCAAGGGGGAGGCTGATTTGCCAATTGGCTGTGTAGAAATAGTAGTTGAAACCATGTGAATAGATGAGTCGGTGGCCTGGAGGTAAATTAGATAGTCTCATAACTAAAACCATTACATGCAGAAATGCTTATTTGTGCCCCTTGCCCCCCCCCCACCGAAAGAACAATTTGCTGAACACATAACTATTGTTAAATTTCACAGGTTTTATGTGTAATTCCACTCTGATGGGGATTATTTAGTACAGAGCTTTGTAGAGGAGTGGGAAGTGCATCTCATGTTGTAGTTAATTACAAGGAATCTTCATGACTGAGAATTTCTTTTTATAAATGGATTTAATGCAAAGGTACAATCCTGTATAATTTATTAAATTTTACTAGAATACATTGGTGAGAACTTCAACCTCAAGTAACAGGTCATCAAGAAAGAGAAATGAACCCCTTAAGTAATTCACTGAAATGAAGCAGAAGGCCCTACATATTTGTGTCTGACTCTCCTGTATTCTGTTAAGACTGTTTAAGTCTGCAGACTAAGATATAAGTCAGGGGCGGGCAAACTTTTTGGCTTGAGGGCCGCATCGGGTTTCTGAAATTGTATGGAGGGCCAATCCCCCCGCTCCCATGTTCCCTGCCCCCTTACCGCGCTGCCTGGAGCACTGGTGGCTGGCGGCGTGGCTGCACCAGGACAGGCAGCTGTGCCGCACAGCATAGAGCACCGGGTCAGGCCCCAGCTCTGCAGCTGCGCTGCCCCAGGAGCTCACTTCTCCGCTGCCCAGAGCATTGCGCCGGCGGCGCAGTGAGCTGAGGCTGCAGGGAGAGGGAACAGCGGGGGAGGGGCCGGGGGCTAGCCTTGTGGAGCAGGAGCTCAGGGGCCGGACAGGATGGTCCCGCAGGCCAGATGTGGCCCGCGGGCCGTAGTTTTCCCACCTCTGATATAAGTGTTAAGTTTGTTCTCGCCTTGCCAGTATTTAGACTACACAACATAAATTTGATTAGTGTTTATTATGGAATAATTTGATGTGATTTATACATGGATGGACACAGATGTCTCTGTATAACTTCCCTTTTTATTTTTTTATATAAAGGAATACATTTTGGCACTCTAGAATGAATGGTAGCAATGAGTTAGTTAAACACAGGTAGGTAGGTGTAGTGACTGCTAAATATGCACAACTCTGCTAGTGCATCTTCATTGTGAAAACACCCTCCTGCTACTCCCCTTCTCTTGGGTTTGCTACTAGAAGTGTCAAGGTTACCCCAAGTCTTGTGTGTGTTTGTGATGTGGGCATATGTCCAAGCAAGACTAGGCTAATGATGCCAAACTCTGTCAATTTTGTATCAGTAAAAAGAACTGGAGTACTTATGGCACCTTAGAGACTAACAAATTTATTTGAGCATAAGCTTTCGTGTACTACAGCCCACTTCATCAGATGCATAGAATGGAACATATAGTAAGGAGAGATATATACACATACAGAGAACATGAAAACATGGGAGTTGTCCTACCAACTCTAAGAGGCTAATTAATTAAGAGAAAAAATGTTTGTAGTGATAATCAAGATAGCCCATTTCAGACAGTTTGACAAGAGGTGTGAGAATACTTAACATGGGGAAATAGATTCAATGTGTGTAATGGCTCAGCCATTCCCAGTCTCTATGGGGGGGGGGGGAGAGAAGAGAGCCACAGGTGCACAGCTGTGACTGGAGCCATGAGAGGGGGCGCACAGCCCTAGGAAGCTGTAAGAGAGGTGTATGGCCCCTGCTGCAGCCCGCACCACAAGCCATGGGGCAAGGACTCAAGGACTCATGCCCCTAGCTCCAGCCCCCAGCAGAAGCCATGGGGCCAGGGGCTCAGGGCTCCAGCTCCAGTCCCCGGCTGAAGCTGCAGGACAGGGGCACAGGATCCTGGTTGCAAAGTCAGACCCAGTTGCAGGGCAGGGGAGCGAAGGGTCGCAGTTCTAGCCCTGGCTCCAGCCCCAGCCGCAGTCACAGAGGGGAGGCCCACAGTCCTGCCTTCAGCTGTCAGTGGCTGAAACTGGGGCTGAAGCAAACCAAGTCACAGAAGTCTGGAATCAGTGAGTGTCATGGCCCCCCTGACTAAATTATAGACTTAACTGTAATCCATATTTAAACATACAGCTTTATTTGTACACTAACCAAACAACAGGGGTAAAAGGCCGGGTTTTTATTCAGTCAATAAATCAACTTCCCAATTTGCAGACCTCTCAGACATGCCAGAAGTCTAGTACTTCTTGGATGACTTTGCCATAGTCATGACTTGCTTCTGGGCAATCACAAAGCTGTAGAAGTCCTTGCAACTCATCTGGAAATTCATTTTGACAAGGGTTTCACTCCACACCAAGTCTATGCTGCTTCAATTCTGGACATCAGTCCATGCACCTTTCATGATTGAAAATACACGCTCTGTGTATGCGTTGCTTACTGGTATACTGAGCACGTATGACACCAGCTTTGTCATGTTCAGTAATTCAGTGCTATCGTCCTTGTTTCTCAGCACTTGAGACCAGAGTTCCCCAACTGAGTAGTTTCCAGGCTCCAGCTTGGAGTTGATGTCTTTGATGATACAGTACTCATCATAGAGCTGATCAAGATCCACTGTTTTCTGGAGGTTTACAGCTGTCATGGCCGCAAACAGATCCTTGTATTAGAATGCTCTATTAACTTTGATGTTCAAGCACTGGGTATTGAACAAGTAGTCAGTTGTTGAAAAATCAAACCATTTCTCCAAATATAGGATCGACACATCATAAAATTTCATGAAGTCTTTCTGGAGACATGCAGCAGTGACAGGCAACATCTCAGTTAATGCATTTTCAACTCTGGAGCCAAAGAATTTGTCATTCTTCCGTTGCTGAAGTTTAATTCTCGGAGTATTCATTATGGCATACATTTCACATGCTGTCATACTCTCATTTTCCAGAGCACAGTATCATTGAAGATTTTCAGGACATTCTGGAGGAAAAACAGATGAACCTCAACTTTGCTAGGCCCCTCACCTTGTTCACCATTTTCCATGTCTGAGGACAGCATCCATAGAGATTTTGGGCACTTCTCACTGCCCAGAGAAACAAAGTAGCACTTAACAGCCTGCCACATATTTACAATCCTGTTTACAGTTGGGAAAAGACTCAACCAGCCTGTTGGAGCATGGCGCAGTAAAGTGGAATACTCCATATCCACAAAGTCAAACACATCCTTCAATGCTACTCTCTTAGCAGAACTGCTGAAATGATTGAACGTCTTAATCACCAGAGTCTCAATGTCAACTTGTAGGATATTGCTAGCATGTTTCACGGCATTGTGCACAATGTGGGCAGGGCAGTTTGCAGGCAAGATATTTTTGTTTTGTTTTTATAAATTCTGGTACACTGATTGTCGCTTTCCATAATTCATGTTTGCATTATCAGCACAGTAGGAAGACACTTTGTTTAGGTCTAGTTTGTGTGTCGCAAGTTTTTCAAGTAATGCATTGCTTATTGCCTCTGCAGTCTCTTCACTTTGCTCATAGAAGTCTAACAGTTTATCTTGGACCCCATGTTCGGGTGTCCAGTATCTCAGTGATAAGGGGAAAGTTTTCACATTGCCCTTGTTAGATGCATCTGTGAAATAAGGACAGTCTGGCTTGCTGAAGTCTTTTAAAAATTCTGTTGAGAGCAGTGATGGGACATTTTTGATTAATGCCTCCGCTTTAGTCCGGCCACAGCTGACATGCTTCACAATCGTTGAATCTGGATACAAGTTAGGCACCAGTTTAAGTTCACAGTCACACGAGCGATAGGAGTGTTGATGGACTACTGTGTGGTAAACTTGAGTTAGCTCAACAGCGATAACCTTGTTATTGAAGGATTCATTTGGCCTGCTGAAAAAATGCGAGACCAGGGTATTGCTCTTGTGAGTCTTGGTGTTTTGTTCATGATTTTTTGAATCAGCATGATGCTTAACATCAGACTCACTGCCATGGCAAATGCTAAATTCCTTCTTGCATGCTTTACAAAAGGCTTTTGAATCACACTCGTAGGATTTCCGAATCCAGGTGTAAGTGGCTTCCCATTCTGTCCTGTATCTGCACTGTCTTTTTTGTTTTTTGGTAGTTGGCTCCTCCCTTGCGTTGCCATTTCGGGTGGGGTTTTCGGCTGAAGACCATTACCTAGCTAGCTAGCTAGCCACTGAAAAGAACCACGCAGTCTTGTGCTTCTTACGTGTTATTACGTGTCCACTGTAGTTTGTCCTACGGTATGCATTGTGGTTCAGAACTGTAAACTACATATCCCTACTGTAAATTGTGTTACACCTGAAAACAACCTGAAAAACCAAAATTGCCAGTAGATAACAGATCGTAATCGGGTTTAATGGGACATTCCCAATTGACTAATTTTCTATTTCATTACCAAATTTTGAATTTTACCTGAGTATCGGGACAAATGGCGTCCCGATTGTACATCAAGCAGATGTACGCCGCCAGATGCAATCCCTGCTTGCCAATGTGGGTAAGTGAACTGGGCAGCAGCTTAGCAGTGCTCAGCCCCGACCTGCCCTGGGTGGAATCAGCATGTGCAGAGGCAGGTGCCTCCTTTCCTTGGCTCTGCCATGAGCTAGGTGGACCAGTCTGCACACACTTTGCTGGGGGACCCTGGGCCACACTGCTGGCTCAGCCCAGCTGACACTCACCTCGGGGACCTGCTGGACGCTTCCCAGGAGCTGCCCCAGGTAAGCACTGCCGGTACCCACCCCTGCACCCCCTACCCCCACCTTCAGTTGAGGAGGTGAGCCGCGGGAAGGGTAAGGCCGGCCGGGGGCAATGGGGTACACTGGTCCACCTGGCCCTGTGCTACCAGCATGCCCCTTCCTGTTGGGGGTGGGCCCATGCTGCGCCACACAGCTCCCCTGCCCAGCGCCCCCTGGATCCACTATGCCCTGCACCCCCTGAACCCACTATGCCCAGAGCCCCCCCACATTTCCACCACAAATGCACAGTGCTGTGCACACCATCACCCCTGCCCAGCACCCCCCCACCCACAGCCCCACTTCAGCTGCCCAGCACCCCACACAGAACCTCCCCACTCGCGAGTTCCCCAATACACACAGATTTCTCCTCCCTCCCTCCCTTTTTCCCTCCCAGTGCCCTTCCCCACAGCCCCACCACCACAACTAAACAATGCCCTACACAGACCCCCACTGCCCAGTGCCCTGACACACACAGATCTCTCCCACTGCCCAGCACCCCCCAACAGGCCCTCACTGCCTAGCACCCCAAAACACCCAAACCTCCCCCATTGCCCAGCGCCCTCTCAGCCCAGCACCCCCCACACACCTCCCAGAACTCACTCCATCACACCCTGCCCCCTTCCCTGGCCGCACTCACCAGCCCTGCTGGGAGGTCTCTGGCTCCTAGGGTCAGAGCGGCGAGGGGGGTCTCCAGACTCTCCACGTGCTGCGCCCGCCACAAGCGTGAGCTCCGTGGCTCCCATTGGCTGGGAAAAGCGCCAATGGGAGCTGCCGGAGCCGCGGAGCAGGGCTTGCAGGTGGGAGCAGCCCGCAGAGCCCCCTACCCCGCCACGACCCAAAGAGCCAGAGGGACCTGCCGGGGGTGGGGGGTCCCGGCGGTGCCTACCTGGGGCGGCTCCCGGGAAGGATCTGGCAGGTCCCTCTGGCTCCAAGGATCAGGGGCAGCCGAGGGGTCTCCACATGCTGCGCCTGCCACAAGTGCAAGCTCTGTGGCTCCCATTGGCCAGGAAAAGCGCCAATGGGAGCTGCTGGAGCCGCGGAGTGGGGCTGGCAAGCGCCGGCAGCGTGCAGAGAGTCCCCTGCCCCCCCGCCCTGACCCTAAGAGCCGGGGGAACCTGCCGGGGGGCAAGGTGGGGAGTCCCGGCCTTGCTTACCTGGGGCAGCTCCTGGGAAGCATCCTGCAGGTCCCTCTGACTCCTAGGGTCGGGTCGGGTGGGTGGGGTGGGGGGGTGGAGGGCTCTCTGCCCGCTGCCGGCGCCTGCAAGCCCCGCCACCGCAGCTCTGATTAGGCAGGAGGGAGCCGGTGCAGCATGCGGAGGCCCCCTCCGCCTCTGTGCCTAGGGGCCGCCCGCACTGCAGGCTCCTGCCGGCGGGCGGGTGCGTGCGCCACCGGGAGCTGCCCCCCCCCCCCCCCGCCCAGGAAGCACTGCCAAGCCAGCCCCAGGACTTTGGCAGTGATGGTGAGCAGTCCGTCCCCAATATTGGGACAAAGGGCGTCCCAACCGATGTGTGGTCGGGACGCAGGACAAATGGGTTAACATCGGGACTGTCCCGATAATATCGGGATATCTGGTCACCCTAGATAAAAGGAGCTGCAGGGCCTTAGCAGTTCAGTTCCTGGCTGGGACCAGGGGGACAAGGAAGTGTGCTCCTTTCTGGCCAAAGCACTTCACGGAATAACTAGAGTTTGTTTCTAGCTGCATTTGCTTAAGCTGGGTTTACACAGAGAGAGAGAGAGAGGACCTAACAACCTTAACCCTGAGGTAAGGAAGATGCCCAGGAAAGAAGGATCAATGAACTGAAATTGAGCAGTGCATAGCTTCTGTTCATAGGGTCCCTGGGTTGGAACCCAGAGTAGTGGATGGGCCTGGGTTCCTCTACTGGCCACAGTGCCATAAACCCCAAGAAAGGGACAGGGGCTTATTTGAGAACCCAAACAAAGGGCCGGATTTAAAGGGCCCAGAGCCAGAGCTGAAGACCCTAGCTAGGGGAATGGGACTGTTCATATATTGGACTTTTTACTATTCTGGTAAGGATTCATTTGGACTTTGTGTCTTGGTTGGAGTGCCATGCCATGAAAGATTGACGAAGGTCAGTCGACAGCCTGCAGGGGGCACCAGGGGAGAGTAAAGGATGGCAGTACCTCACCCCGCTGCTAGGTGGCACCCAAGAGGTGAGTGCCCCATTTCCTGGTACACATAGGCAGCTCTAACTGACGTGGGCATCCAATAGAAAATTTGGTCCCTAAATCATTTCATTTTAAGTGGGTTACAAAAATGTTCTGTAACATTCCTTCTCTAATTCTACTTACCATTTGCACAGAAAATTATTAGTTAGGCATGAACAGAGGTCTGCTTTGAACATGCAAGTGGAAGTCAGGAGTTCCTGAGCTCTAATCCTGGCTCTAACAGTGACTCATTCTGTGACCTTGGTAAGTCACTGATATTGTCTTAGCTTCAGTTTTCCTGCCTGCAAAATGGGGATAAAAGTCTTACCTCAAAGAGTTGTTGTTGTGAAGATTCTTTTATAAGAGATTTGAGGTCCTCTGATTTAAAAGGTTCCTTTTGTGCCAAATCATAAAATAGGAAAATGTCATATTAGCGTGGAAAGGGATTAAAAGGAGGGCTACTAAATGGATAGGTTTATTTTCTGAGCAACAAGTGAAGAGGAATCAGTATTGTGACATGCACAAGAACAAAGCACTCATTTTCCTAATCTTGGCTATTATTGTGTGTATTTTGTGTAACTAATTTCTCAGAATCTGACTTGGACAAGCCATGGTGACTGATATACTGAGAAAAAAATGTGTTGGCAGAAGAAGTATGAGACAATTGTACAGTAAACAACTTTTTTAAGTCTAGTTACAAAAACGGAAATAAGTTATGAACTCCTGCTTGATGAAAGAATTTAGGAATGTGAAAGTTAATTAAATAAACCAAGAAGAAGGAAGAATGTTTTGCTCTTCCCATCTCTTGTCGGCATAGGTTTACTTGGATTATTTTGAGACAGATATAAATTTATAATATCCCATTTAAAACCTCAGAAAGAGTTCAAATGAGTTCTAACTGAAATGATGGACTAAAAATTTGAACTACTATACAATGGGATAGATTGAGGGCAATTAATGTGAATAGCCAATAACAATGGTGATCAAATTTTTATGCTGTATGAGTTTGAGACTTACTTTAGTTTTACTATCCAATGGCTCTTGGTAGACTGTGCTACTCATGTCCACTCTAGAACTTAAGTGATCATAGAATTTGGAGCAGCAAAATGTCCCGGCAGGGATAGAGAACTCCTAAGTGAATGGGGAGGCAGGCAGCAGCAGCACCCAACACTTAGGCCCTTATTCAAGGTATTGCTGAGGACACTAGAGTACCAGTTACAAAGCATAAAACACATAGTATACAGAGCAATGGATAGCAACTACTGGACTAGAAAAAATTTAAGGGAAGATATAACACTCCCCAAATACCTGCAGTATAATAGTATACGGGAAGAAAAAGGTTTAGGCACATTGATACAAGTGGTAGGAGTTTTTGCAACTACTGTCAAGTGGAATGCTGATTCAAACAAACTTCACTCTGAGGCTTTGTCTGCATTGGACGTGTACCTATGTCCAGGCTCACATGCATGCGTCTATGTGTTAGTTAAGCCCTGCCCGTTGCCAGAGTACATGCTGCAGAGCCGTACACAAGCTAGACCCTGTGTACTCGCATCCACATTGACTGTGTTATTATATAGTGTTCTGTGTTTGAATTTATGGGTGTTTATCCCATGGCCCTGAACATCCTTGCCACATAGAGCTGTGGTAGTACAGTAACTCCTCACTTACCATCCTCCCGCTTAACGTTTCAAAGTTACGTCGCTACTCCATTAGGGAACATACTCGTTTAAAGTTGTGCAATGCTTCCTTATAACGTCGTTTGGCTGACTTTACAAGGGAGCATTGCACAAGTTCCTCTTCTCCGCCTCCTCCCCTCCCTTCCTCCCTCCCTCCCTCCCAGCGCTTCCCCCGCTTAGAACTTTCTGGGAGGGAGGGAGGGAGCGAGCGAGCGAGCGGGGAAGCTGCCCTCCACCTCCCCCCCCCCCCCCCCCGGCAGGCAGGGCCACCCGGAACGCAGGGGCTTTAGGGGCTGTGGGGTCCTGGGCTAATGGGGCCCCAGGGCCCTGGCCTGCAGCTCTAAAGCCCCTTTCGGAATGCAGTCCTGCGAGCACGGGCTGGAGGACTCAGGAAGAGCAGGGGCAGCCGCGCAGCCAGCGGCCGGAGAGAAGCGGCTCTTTCCTCTTCAAAGCTGGCCAGAGAGAAGCTATGCATGCTGCTCATTTCTGTCCGTTCCAATCCAGGGGTGAGTCATGGATCTGTTGTCAGCTGCTCCTGTGTGCAGGTGAATGGCTTGTACAGCAGAGCAGAAGTTTGATGAGATGCTGGATGGCATTTCAGGAAAAATTAAAAAAAAGGTGATGAGACTTGGAGGGGGGCTCACTCATGGCAGACTGGACATAACTAATGAATGCCACTATTACTGTTCATTTTCCATGTCTAGACCTGTATTTCTCATGCAGGAGAAAAAGCACAGTGTGATGGGACCACATCATCCTGAAGATCTGGATAACAAGCAGTGGGTCCAGAAATTCTGCATGAGGAAGCAGACATTCCTGGAGCTGTGAGAGGAACTTGCTCTGACCCTCCAGCACTAGAACGCTTGACTGAAGGAGGCCATACTAGTACAGAGTGGGTTGCAATTGCCTCTGGCAGCTAGCTACCCCAGACCAGTGGTTCTCAACCAGGGGTACACAGAGGTTGTCACACCCCAATGGCCCCCTCCCTTTAGGGAGTCCCCCCCGGAAAGATAGTTCAGCACTGTATATTGCTAATGCTGTTGCAAGCATTGCAAAGCATTTTGGGGAGGGACAAAGGTGTGTAAGTGGAAAGTAAAAGGTTTGTTGCAGGTTACAAAAGGCTGGGGGGAAAAAAGGCAAAAAACTGATAACAACGCTGCAGCTAACAAGCTCAGTTCAAAGATAAGACGCTGGCCACCGCCCAAGGACACTGCTCACAGACAAGACTTGGCTAATAGCCAAAAAAGACGGGAGCCTGAAAGCTGCCCAAGCAGCCGTAAAATACCAACTACACAAACCTGCACCTGCAGGACAGCAAAACCAGGAGAGAGGAAAACAAAGCCCAGGGCTGCAGAGGCCTAAAATACAAACAAGACAACAAAAGTGGGAACCAGCCAAGCGTCCCTGAAGCTGAAATGTTTTGGGAAAGGAAAAAAGACCATAGCAAGCCTGTTTGGACTAGTACAAAAGGCACCAGGAACAGAGGGCCCTGGACAAAACCACCCCCAAACAAGCCCAGAATTTAAAACCCTCCTGAGAGCTGGAGCAATTTGAAGAACACAGCAAATTTTTGGATGACCTGGGCCCAGGACAACACTCCCCGTCCACCCTTCCCCCCCCCCCCTTTTTCTAATGTTATACCTAGACTTGGCCAGTTTGGATTGTGCATGGTGTGAGTATGAAAGTGAGTTAGGGCTTCGAGCTCTAATGTTTTCTTTCTTCCCCTAAGTGATGTGGAAACAGTCCCAGCACTCTCTGCTGTATTTTATTATTTTATTAATAAAGCTTTACAATTTACACTTGGTGTGTTTCGTCATCTTCCCCAACGATCCTGCGGTGTCAGCCTGATCACCTGACACCAGGGATAGATTGGTAACAGAAATCTGTCACAAGGTCTCCCAGGGGGTACATGAACTCATCTAGATATTTGCCTAATTTTACAACAGGCTACGTAAAAAGCACTAGCAAAGTCACTACAAATTAAAATATATATTACTCCTTCGTTATTTCTCATGGGCATACGTTCTCACTTCTGGCATTGGGAGAGAGAGATTCTCTCACTCTCTGGTAAGTAAAATAGTTTTATATAAAAAAATAGGAAGATGAAGGAGGATGGGATGAAATCATGTCTCAGGGACTTTTATCAATAATGCCCTTGAAGACAAAGTATCAGAATGGATAAAAGCAGTAATTTTCCAGGCAAATGGGAGGAGCCTATCTATGTATGTTTTAACCCTTGTGCCAGGTGTAGTCAGCAGCAACAAGGGCTAGGTTCAATATCTAGGGGTTCCTTTTGATAACACAGAACTGGCTCGAGCCTCCACCCAGCAATCTGGGAAAACTACACACCACCCCTGGATGCCTCGAAGAAGCAATAATTCCCCTCTCAGAAGCACTGAGTCTGTGTATGGGAAAAAAAACCCACCATTAATTTGGGAAAACACCACAGGCATGATTTGAAAACATGTGACCATGAGCAAAACATCCATGCCAGAGTATGTTGGGCAGTGTCCTTTTCCTCAATCTCTCTCCTTGTGGTGTGAAAGTCTGACAAACAAATATCCCTTTAACACACCATTCCCCTCTCCTTCTACCTCATCCCACTCACAGTTGTTGTCCTTGTTGTCAGTGATGACCCAGAGTTCAGAGGTGTGTTCATATGAGTTCACCTCCCATGCCGGGGTGGGGGAAGGAGGGGAAGGCATCAAGCAATACAGGGCTGGCTTTAGGAACTGTGGGTCCAATTTGAATACCCGGTGGCGGTCCGGGTCTTCGGCAGCACTTTGGCGGCGGAGGGTCCTTCACTCGCTCCGGGTCTTCGGCGGCATTTTGACGGCGGTCTTTCAGTGCCACGGAAGACCCGGAGCGAGTGAAGGACCTGCCGCCGCCAAAGTGCCGCCGAAGACCCGGACCGCCGCTGGGTGAGTAAAAAAATATTAAAAAGGTGCCTAAGGCGCGGGGCCCTCTTAGGCACGGGCGTGGGGCCCGATTCTGGGGAATCGGCCTAAAGCTGGCCCTGAAGCAATGCCTCAGCTGCTGCTCCGCCATCATTCACTCGGCTGCTGGCTCCTTTATCATCATGAGTACTTGTGGCACCTTAGAGACTAACAAATTTATTAGAGCATAAGCTTTCGTGGGCTACAACCCACTTCTTCGGTCAAGGCTGCTTCCCCACTTTGAACTTTAGGGTACAAATGTGGGGGCCTGCATGAAAACTTCTAAGCTTAACTACCAGCTTAGATCTGGTCCGCTGCCACCATCCCAAAGCTAATTCCCTTCCCTGTGTAGCCTTGAGAGACCTTCACCAATTCCCTGGTGAATACAGATCCAAACCCCTTGGATCTTAAAACAAGGAGAAATTAACCATCCCCCCTCCTTCCTCCCACCAACTCCTGGTGAATATGCATCTATATGCATCCGAAGAAGTGGGTTGTAGCCCATGAAAGCTTATGCTCTAATAAATTTGTTAGTCTCTAAGGTGCCACAAGTACTCCTGTTCTTTTTACGGATACAGACTAACACGGCTGCTACTCTGAAATTTATCATCATGCACTCCATCACTGCCCTCTCTACTGCAGCCTCTAGGATGTCTTGAAGTCCTGCCATTTAACACAGCTCTCAGTGATTTCAGCTGTTAGTGGGGAAGACTTACTGCTAGTGCAGGCTGGGCAGTTTCTTTCATCAGAGACATTGTCCCATTAGCAGATCTAAGGCTTAGCACTTAGACCTGGTTATCCGTGATTTCAGCTCTGCTGATCCCCACAACAAAAGGCTCTTAATTGAGTCTTAATCAGCTCTGTCCTTAAATAGTGGAGAGGGGGAGGATCAAATTATGTCTAGGGCCCTTAGGCAGAGCCCACGCTACCAGGCACAGACACCTGTCCTCACCCTCTCTCATCTCCACTGGGCTTTGGCACTACTACCCCTCACTACTGTAGTGAGTGCAGTTCAGTTGAGTGTGAACCCCTCAATCAGGCCATGCCAAGCACAGTTCTGCTGCCCTTTATTCACACAAGGATGACACTTTATTACCCCTGCACCCAATAACAAAGGGACTTGCAATCCAACACCAGCCAAAAGTGATCATTTGGGAAAAGCAGCTCCACCATGCTGAGCACCTAGGCAGAGTGGGTGTGTTTATGCAAACAAAGTCGGTTACTGAAGTCTTCTCCCCTAGCTCATTACTAGATGTCAGGGGAGAGCTCATTCAGATGCTGGTTACATATGCAAAGGAGATACATAGGGAACTGGTCACTGAACAGTATATCAATAAGTGGTGAGTTGTGAGCTACTAGGGAGAAGAGGGTGTAAGAAATTTTTCTCTACCGAGAAATCTGAAAAATTGTTGAATTCCTGCTCCATGAAAAGTTTTCAAATGTCACCTTCCAGGAGCTGAAGAAAATCAAGAGTAAAATTAACCAAGTTTTGGGTTAAGAGGCATACTTTTGCCAGCAGCAGAATCATCCCATTTTCCCCTACCCCCCACAATCAGGCCCCAGAAAGATCAGGAAGAGACAGAGAGCACAAGAATGCCTGCTGCATGAACATTAATAAAAAAGAATTGCCTTTCAAAGTGAAATCAGGATAAACATTGACTTTCAATGGACATACCATCACTGCTATATAGGACAATAATTTGCTAGACAAAGTATACACCTATAGTATTAGCATAATGAAAGCACAACAAGCATGACTGTCGCAAAGAACTTTACCAGAACTGGATTTATAACCATCAATATATGGGACAATAAATTAGTAACCAGGGACTACACAAGTAGCATTACATAAGCATTCCCAATTTTACAAAAAGCTATACTTGCAAAAATATGCACTCGGGCTTGCTAGGCCAGTTACCCTTTACCAATTTTGAAAACTGTAATTGAAAACAAGGTTTGAAACAGACAGTGTTGAGCCTACATTTTAGTAGTGTCTAACTTTATTTTCTCCACTTGGCATCTGTCTTGGATATGATGCGGCAATGGGGCATAGGAGAGGTGCCCTGTGGGAATCCCTTGGGTACTGCCCTCCCCCCAGGATAAACATACTTCCTCCTGACATGTAACATCCTCCTCCATAACAATCATTTTATTGGTCATAATGTGGACATCCCATCCTAACAAACAAAATATTAACCACATGGTAATAACAACAAACATGATGGTTGACTCCTGCTGGACTACAGATTGGTTCTCTAACCCTGCTCTGCTCTCTCTCCAGGCAGGTCCCTGGATCCATCCCCAAACAGGTCCTTGGAAAATGGGCCCAAAATATCTGCTACCCTATCCTGCTGGGTGAGCTGATTCAGAGCTTCAAGCTCCATGGTCTGCAAGTCTGCCGTGATCCCATCCACTGCCACACCTATCTTCCCTTCCTTCAGCCTAATAATAAGCCTCTCTGCTTGCAGGAAGATTGTGAGATATGGTGGTCTTTGTGTTGGGGATGGTCCCAAGCACCCTATCAAGTGCCTCATAGCAGGGGCAACAGCTGGGTGTGATACCAGATCTGCTTCCTTAGCTTTGTGGTGTAGGCACTTCAGACATTTTATCCGCTCCCTGCACTGTCTAATGGATGCCTTGTGAGATACTTCAATAGAGGTGAAAGTTTCTAGAGCTTTTGCTGAAGTTGCAGTTCTGGGTGTACTCACACCAGAGGTTAACAAGTACCGTGGTGTGGTTCTCAGGTCATCTTGCAGCAGGGTAGGGTGTGGACATTTTCAAATGGTGGGGAACAGTTGAGCTGTTGTGGAAGTGGAGCAGTTTATGTGGAAAGAAAAAGGTTAAATGATGAGCAAGGGTATATAAAAAGCAGGTAACCATGGGAAGGAAGTGAAGATGCTAAAAGGTAGGAAGATACAGGACAGAGAATTGTGGTGTAGCAGGGTGGATACCCGCTCCTGCCCTGAGGGGTTGGAAAAGCCCTGCAGAGGGCTGGGGCTGGGCAAGGTAAAACCCTGGCTGATTGGGGGAAGTGGCTGCAGCTGGGCCACACCCTAATCAGAGCCCAGCTGGCCTGTATAAAGAGGCTGGGAGCCAGGAGCCCAGTAGTCTCTCTCTGCCTTTAGAGAGAGAAGGGCCTGACTGCAGGGAGCTAGACACAGAGTACCTGGGTGGAGCAGGGCTGGGGAAAGGCTGAGGAGCTGGGGATCTCCAGCCTGGATAGCCCCAGGCTGCGGCCTAGTAGGAGGCCAAGGGGTACTGGGAGTTGCAGAGGGCAGCCCAGGGCTGGTCCAAGGCAGCAGGTCCAAACCTCCCTTGCCAGTGATGAGTGGCCTATACTGCAGTCTGCCCCAGGGTGTGGGGGCTAGATGGTGACTGGCAGTGGCCTAGTGCTTAGGCAAGGTGGGGATAGTGGGTGGGGGTTCCCCAAGGAGGGGAGACCCAGATCTGTGGGTTACTACCAGGGGGCAGCATCCCAGTACTAGGGACACCGGGTCCTGGGAGGGACACAGGTGCCAGAGGACAACAAGTCGGATCACTGGCCTACAGAGGGCGCTCCAGTGGCTGGTGAGCTAATTCCCTGGATGACCAGCAGGAGGTGCTGCAGGGGTGAGTCCGGACCTCTTACATGTGGGAATGACAGTGTTGGACTAAATAGACTTGAGGGCAGTTTGCCACATCATTATTGCCACGTCCACATCATGAAGTGGATGGGTAAAGAGGCAGGGCATATGCCATTTTGCAATTTTACTCAGACCCAGATGAGCACACTAACTCAATTTCTACATGCCCCTGGATATATCCAGGTGCTTTGACTTCAGATGATACAGGGTAGGGGCAAAAACCCACAGCTTGATACATGGAAAACCAGAAGTGTAGACATACTCTGAATTAGCATCCACAAACTCTTTGTTAGAATGATATGATCAGTA
This sequence comes from Terrapene triunguis, assembly GCF_002925995.2. NCBI lineage: Eukaryota > Metazoa > Chordata > Testudines > Emydidae > Terrapene > Terrapene triunguis. The sequence continues at coordinate 65,068,034 of NW_020664447.1, forward strand.
TTTAAAATCTCATTCAAGTATAACCCCCATTTCTTTTTCTTCTTTCATGGTGTTCAACCAAAAGCACTTATTGATGTAATTACAGCTCCTGTTTCTACTACCTCTCAGACAAGGTGGCAGTATAGAGTCTTGAGTGACAAAAAGAAGTAGATGCTATTTCAGCACATTAGAGGGGGCGCAGGAAGTTGGTAACCATTCTCAGTTGATGTTTGAAGCTGGTATGGAAGGCTTTATTAAGGGCTTACATTCTTGCATGTACCCCACACCGTGCCTTAGAAGCTGGAAGCTCATGACCAATCAGTATTGAGTTCTGTCAGGGATACAAAACTGGCAGGCAATTTGAGCACTGCTCGGATCCAGCCCAGTCCTGCAGGGGAAGAGAGAGCTGCCAGGGGTAACACAGACTAATCTGTGGGCTAGATCTCAATACAGTTTCCTGTAATTTTACGTGTTAGTTGGACATTATTGGTCTGATAAGGTATCATTACAGTCCTTAGTCCCAAGAAGGAAAATAAGTAATTTTTTTATATAGCAGTGGGTTATAGTTAAGGGGCTAGGGAAGGTTGCTTCTTGCCTAGAGGGCTGCTGCCTTACCAATGTTATTCTAAGTCAAAAGCTTAGTTAAATAAGTAGGGCAAGTATGTTTGTGTAAATATATATATTGTTGAAATACAATGCATGGCCCTGCAACCTGACTGGTAGAGCACTGGTCAGATCCAGTCCAGCCCTGCAGGGGGGAAATATTGCTGCCAGGAGTAACCCAGACTGATGTGTAGATTGGATCTCAATACAGTTTCCTGTAATTTTACAGAAATCAGTGGGATAGAGCCTGGGAAAACACCATAAAGGAGCAATTGCAGACTGGAGACCAAATGTCTTCAGGAGGTGTACTACATCATTAAACCAAAGACCGTGTGAGCCTAACAGCTACAGTAATTGTAAAGGTGTTTTTTTTTCTTATTTGAAGTTGTATATGTGCTCAATAGTCTAGCTGCTGAAACAACTGGTTATATAGTACAACTAAATGTTTTATTTAATTGCCAATATAATACCCAGAGTGAGCTTATGTGAAAGCAGAAGCTCTCCAGTTGTCAGCAGTCCCAGTCCCTGTATTGATTTTATAAGGAGTATTGTAAATATATGTGTATATATTTGGGGTTTAGACCCTGTGTTATATTCTTAATTTTAAAAGAAAAATAACAAATCTCGAATTAGTGATATTAGTCTAGCTAGGGGGCATTGTAACTGCTATCTTTGGAGTGTTAGTTATAAAAAAGAATTTGAAATTATTAATTGTGTGTGTGTGTGTAACTGCTTGGCATATCTTGGAGAAGGCCACACTGTTGGATGTGCCACACTCTCAAACTTCACATCAAGGGCTCACAAAGATAGGCAGAACAAACTACAAACAGTGTTGCAGCAGCAGGTGTTGACATCTAAACCACCCAGGTATGACCCTTGTAAGGGACCAGAAGGATCACATAGACGGTCTTCTGCCCCTGATTCATCCAGGGAAAAAAGGCAACAAAAGTCTCTGCAGAACATGTCTAATGTGGATCCAGGCTCAAAGAAACAATCAGTGCAGAAGAAGGATCTGAAATCTTTGGTTACAAAACCCAAGAGCATAGACTCCTTGATAATGATGGCCTCCATATGCAGAGCCAATCTATGAGGCAACTGTTTATCATATCCATGTGCTCCTGAGCCAGCTAAGGAAGTGGTGTGATGCTTCTCAGGGCCGTGAATCACCTTGTTACCATGTGCCTCTAGCACAGTGGTCCCCAAACTTTTTACCTCACGCCCCTCCTTACCCCGTCCATGCCTCCTGCCCACACCCGAGCCGGGGCCGGGAGCAGGGCTGTTGCTCCAGGAGGGGGGGATGTTGATGGGTAAGAGGCCGAGGCTGGGTCCACAGCTGGGGGTGGGGGTGCAGCCAGCAGTCTGGGCACCGGGTGCAGAGCCTAGGGCATGGGGCTGGCAGCCAGGGCCCCGGGCATGGGGCTGGGAGTGGGGTAATGGGCATGGGGCCAGCTGCTGGGGCCAGGAGCAGAACTGGGTGGCACTCCCTCCCCACCCCCTGTGGGGGCTGGCCTGGACCCCAGCCTCACCTCCCAAATGTTCCTCTGTGTCCCCCCTGGGGGGGGGGGGAAGATGCACCATAGTTTGGGGGCTTCTCCTTTAGGACAATTAGAGGAGAGGCCTGTATTAGCTGGCTGTTATCTCCCTAATACAACTAACCTGTCAGCCACTCAAGCACCCTCCTCTAAGCACCGGCTGAATCTTTATATTGCAGGTTGACAGCAGATGCACTCCAGCCGCTGAGTCCCTTCAAAGTATTCTCCTGTGGTATTCAGCCACTGCTCACTGGATACCCACAGAAATTCCAGATCCTCTCTTCCCAGGGCCGGCTCCAGGCACCAGCGCAGCGGGCAGGAGCTTGGGGCGGCCAACAGAAAGGGGCGGCACGTCCAGCTTTTCGGCGGCAATTCGGCAGCAGGTCCCTCAGTCCCTCTCCAAGGGAAGGACCTGCCGCCGAATTGCCGCCAAAGAATTTTTTTTTTATTTTTTTTTGGCCACTTGGGGCGGCAAAAATGCTGGAGCCGGCCCTGTCTCTTCCCTAAGGGAACAGTGTAACACAATTTAAAAATCTTACCTTAGCGCTCTCCTCCTGTATCACTCACAACACATGAATTCAATTATAAAACAAAAGGAAATTTATGTGGTTTTTATTTGAATCTGTACTCTCAAACAGTTAAATATAAAACTTCAGAACACACATTCTAAAGCCTAAACTTAACTAACACTTGTCCTTATAGAATTTAATCTTGTTGATTTCAGACCAGTTCTCCAATTTGTCAAGGTTGTTTTGAATTCTAATCCTGTCCTCCAAATTGCTTGCCACACCTCCCATTTTAGTCATCTGCAAATTTTATAATCATACTCTCCATTTCATTATCCAAATAATTAATTAAAAGGTTGACTAATACTGCACCAAAGACTGACCCCTGTGGTATCTAACTCAATATGTCCTCCTAATTTGACAGCAAACCATTGAGAATGATTCTAAGGGTATGTCTTCACTACCCGCCGATCCAGCGGGTAGCAATCGGTCTATCGGGGATCGACTTACCGCGTCTAGTGAAGACGCGGTAAAATCGATCCCTGATCGCTCTGCCGTCGACTCCGGAAATCCACCTCGGCAAGAGGCGGCAGCGGAGTCGGCGGCAGGGCGGCAGCGGTCGACTTTCCCCCGTCCTCACCGCCAGGTAAGCCGACCTAAAATACGCAACTTCAGCTACGGTATTCACGTAGCTGAAGTTGCGTATCTTAGGTCGGACCCCCGCTGCAGTGTAGACCTAGCCTAAGTATGGTCTTTCAACCATTTATGCACCCCCACTTTACTGTAACTTCATGTAGACCACATTTCCCTAGTTTGCTTAAGAGACTGTCATGTGGAATGGTGTCAAAACCCTTACTAAAATCAAGATATATCATGTCTACAGCTCACCTCTATTTATTAGACTAGTAACCCCATAAAAGAAAAATTAGGTTGGCTTGGCATAATTTGTTTTTGACAAATCCATGTTGGCTATTTATAACCCTGTTATCCTCTTGGTGCTTATAAATTGTTTAATAATTTGCTCCAGTATCTTTCCAGGTATCAAAGTTAGGCTGACTAGTCTATAGATCTCTGGGTCCTCATTTTTAAAGATAAGTACTATGTTTGTAGAGTGGATTCAGGAGACAGATTTGACATCAGAAGGTCAGACCTCCCCAGAGACCCAGCTCCAGGTGAGGATTCAGGGCACTGCAGGATCCCTGCCACAGAGTTTTGCTAGAATATTTCCAGCCAGCTGTAGTCCTAGTGGATGGGACCTCAAGAAGCAGAGGAAGGAATTGAAGTAGCCAGAGTGCCATACCCCCTCTATTTTTAGCTTCACCCTCAGAACATTTGTGAACACTGAGGGAAGGGAAAGGAGGGTGGCTGAGATTTCCAACAGGCACTGTTAGAGTTCTACCATCTTAGCTGCATCCAGCTGGCACAGTCTGAGTTTGAATATACAGATCTAGAACTCCAGTTACAGGTGAGTAACCTTCATTTATCAATTACTCAGGTTTCACTTCTTTGGTACATGTGATGTAATGAGGTCTACAAACCCCATGCTGAGCATAGACAGAGGGGAGAGGAGAGTCTTTCCTGTTTACAAGCAAACAGCTTGATAGCACTCCCATGCAGCTGTCAGAATTGCCAATCATGGAGTCAGGCACCCACAGCTGCAACCATTAGAGAAAACAAGACCTCTCTCTATAAAGGGGAGAGCACAGAGAAGGAAAAGGAGGCAGAAAGGCCTGAGATAGCAAGGGGTGATAGCCTAGGGTTACCATTCGTCCAGATTCCCCCGGACATGTCTGGCTTTTTGAGCTAAAAATAGCGTCCGGGGGGAATTTGTAAATGTCCGGACTTCTCCCCCCACCCCATGCAGAGCGCGCGTGGCTAACAGGGCAGCTGGCCGGATGGTGCCACTTACATGGGGCTCCGACAGCCAGAGAGCCCCTGCAGCTGAGATCACTCCCTCCCTCCCTGCATTCGCAGATTGCCTCCGGCAGTCTGGAGCTCCTCCCCGGCTCCTCCTCCCCCGCTCCCCAGAGTGCCGGGACGAACGGCTCAGGCCGTTCCTGAGCAAGCTCACAGACATTAGGCGAAGGCCAACAACAAGGGGGCCAAGGGGTTGGAGAAGGGGCAGGGAGGTTCTGGAGGGGGCAGTCAAGAGATGGGGGGCCTTTCTGGGGGTGAGTGTGGATAAGGTTTTGGGCAGTCAGGGTACAGGTAGGGGGTAGGGTGCTGGGGGGCATTTGGGGGGTCTTAGGAGGGAGTACTTAGGGGACAAGGAACAGAGACCCTTAGGTAGGGGGTGGGGTTCTGGAGGGCAGTTAGGAGCAGGGGTCCCAGGAGGGGGCAGTCAGGGGACAAGGAGCGGGGGGGG